>NC_143042.1:45312500-45612500 GCF_057628025.1 Oncorhynchus mykiss | reverse complement strand
TCTTTCCTGTTTCTGAGTTCCTGCAGAAATAGTTATTCATGTCATGACATGATTATGAGTTCTCACCCATCCTCCACTGCCGCTTTCTGTGTGTTTTGTCTGGACTCCAACATGGAAATAAGTATTCTTGCCACGACAAGTAAAAGCAACTTTCTGCCACCTCTAGCGGCAACAACTCCCCATGTCTATTTGTCTCACTCATTTCATAGCAAAGAAATACACCCCCTTCCCCACCCCAAAAAATAAAACACTCTACTTCTTTATTATCTATTGCATCTTAGCCGCTTTCACTGCTCATCCATATATTTTAGACTTATATATTGTGTGTATTAGGTTTTGTTCTGGAATTGTTAGTTACTGCTGCACTGTCGGCTCTAGAAGCATAAGCATTTCGCTACTCGCAATAACACCTGCTAACCATGTATGTGACCAATAACATTTGATTTGACTTACACCCTCGCTCTTCCAACTCTTCCCTCCCCAATCTACCATTTGTTTATCCTCCCCTGACCCGCTCTCCCTCTACCCAGTGCAGAATGCTCCCTATCCAGGCAGCCCCCTCCCCATACTCCTACATCCATCCTCCACTGACCCACTCTCTCCTCTCCTTCTCCCTGTACAGAATGTTCCCCAACATGGCAGCACCCGGACAGTTTGGGCCAGAGACGCAGGAGCCGGGGCTGAAGGTGTGGCGGGTGGAGAAGATGAAGGCGGTGCTGCTGAAGCAAGCTGAGGTTGGAGCCTTCTTCAACGGCGACTCCTACCTGGTGTTGGAGCACAGGGGGGACCAGGGGGCCGACCTACACATGTGGATAGGTGAGATGTAGGAAAATGGATGCATGTTGTGTGTCAAATAAGTAGGGTCAAGAGTTTTACTTGACCAGGGTCTGTATTGACAGAGTAGGAGTACTGATTTAGGATCAAGTTCCTCTGTCTTATTCATTATGATCTAAAAGGCAAGACTGATCCTAGATCAGCACTCCTTCTCTGATAGAGACTCACGTGGCCATGATAAACTTTGTGCCCCACTAAGGTATAAAAAGCTGTAGAACTTTGTAATAGAATGCTCCACCATTTACCTTTATGGAAGTGCAAAACAATGTTTTGATCCATACTGATATTTGCTAGAACTTCATTAGAAACCGCTATAGGAGCCTTTGAGTGTGCTACTCCTCGATCTGTTATTAAATGGGTTGTGGTCATCATGGGGGATGGGGAGGACGGGGATATCTGTGTACATTAGTAAGTGTGTACATGAGTGGAATGAAACTGTCTGTCTCTTGGGATAAGAGTATTTTATTATCATTTATGGATGGTGTTTCCTACACTCTTAGAAAAAGGTTTCAAGAGTTCTTCGGCTGTCCCCATAGGAGAACCCTTTTTTGGTTCCGGGTAAAATCCTTATTGGGTCCCAATTGGTGCAGCGGTGTAAAGCACTTCATCACTACAGACCTAAGTTCAAACCTAGGCTGCGTCTCAGGCGGCTGCAACTGGGACACCCATGAGGCGGGGCATAATTGGCCCAGCATCGTTAGGGGAGGGTTTGGCCAGGCGGGATGTCCTTATCCCATCGCGCTCTAGCGACTCCTTGTGGTGGGGCGGGTGCATGCACGCTCGCTTTGGTCGCAAGTTGTACAGTGTTTACTCCCAACAAATTGGTGCGGCTGGCTTTCGGGTTAAGCAAGTAGTGTGTCAAGAAGCAATGCAGCTTGGCAGGGTTGTGTTTCGGAGGATGCATGGATCTCAACATTCTCCTCTCCTGAGTCCATACGGGAGTTGCAGCGATGGGACAAGACTAACTACCAGATTACGAGGTGCAAAAAAAAACGTTTTGGTTCCAAGTAAAACCCTTTCCCCTGAACTCAAAACAGTTCTACTTGGAACCAAAAGGGTTTTCCTATGGGAACAGCCAAAGTACCCTTTTAGGTTCTAGTTAGAAAATAATTTCCTAAGAGTGTAAGCTTGTATCCAGTATTGGATACAGTATTGGATACACTACTCCCCGCTATGTGTCAGTCACCACTCCCCTACTCCCCGCTATGTGTCCGTCACCACACCTCTACTCCCCGCTATGTGTCAGTCACCACACCCCTACTCCCCGCTATGTGTCCGTCACCACACCCCTACTCCCCGCTATGTGTCCGTCACCACTCCCCTACTCCCCGCTATGTGTCCGTCACCACACCCCTACTCCCCGCTATGTGTCCGTCACCACTCCCCTACTCCCCGCTATGTGTCCGTCACCACACCCCTACTCCCCGCTATGTGTCCGTCACCACACCCCTACTCCCTGCTATGTGTCCGTCACCACTCCCCTACTCCCCGCTATGTGTCCGTCACCACACCCCTACTCCCTGCTATGTGTCCGTCACCACACCCCTACTCCCCGCTATGTGTCCGTCACCACTCCCCTACTCCCCGCTATGTGTCCGTCACCACACCCCTACTCCCTGCTATGTGTCCGTCACCACACCCCACCTAAGACTCACACAACTCACCCCTCCCCTCTCTTCCTTTCTCTCCAGGTGAGAAGTCATCTCGCGATGAGCAGGTAGCGTGTGCCATGCTGGCCACCCAGCTGGACAGCTTCCTGGGTGGTGACCCCATCCAGCACCGGCAGGTCCAGGGCTACGAGTCTCCGGCGTTCATGAACCTCTTCCCCAGGGGGGTCAGCTACAAGGTGAGCAGGAGAATAGCCCTGGTTCATACTTACTGACAACACAGGGCCCATCTGTTTAAGAAATGTACTTGCATGGGAATTTGTGCGCAAACTTTTGTTTCTCTTGGACATCAATGTGTGATTTCCTGTAATCCATTAGTTTCCCACATTAGATTTGGGCCCACTGAGTCATGGGTGTGTATCTAAAGTATTAGGATTGAGTCCTCTACGGATAGCTAATGTATTTTTATTTTATTTTTCAAATCCATGATTGATGAAATGACTTTACAAGCACTACTTTTCATGACCTCATCACATGCTTCTGATTTGTCATATCAGTCCACATACAGTGGGGCAAAAAAGTATTTAGTCAGCCACCAATTGTGCAAGTTCTCCCACTTAAAAAGATGAGAGGCCTGTAATTTATCATAGGTACGCTTCAACTATGACAGACAAAATGAGAAGAAAAAAAATCCAGAAAATCACATTGTAGGATTTTTAATGAATTTATTTGCAAATTATGGTGGAAAATAAGTATTTGGTCAATAAACAAAAGTTTATCTCAATACTTTGTTATATACCCTTTGTTGGCAATGACAGAGGTCAAACGTTTTCTGTAAGTCTTCACAAGGTTTTCACACACTGTTGCTGGTATTTTGGCCCATTCCTCCATGCAGATCTCCTCTAGAGCAGTGATGTTTTGGGGCTGTTGCTGGGCAACACGGACTTTCAACTCCCTCCAAAGATTTTCTATGGGGTTGAGATCTGGAGACTGGCTAGGCCACTCCAGGACCTTGAAATGTTTCTTACGAAACCACTCCTTCGTTGCCCGGACGCTGTGTTAGGGATCATTGTCATGCTGAAAGACCCAGCCACGTTTCATCTTCAATGCCCTTGCTGATGGAAGGAGGTTTTCACTCAAAATCTCACGATACATGGCCCCATTCATTCTTTCCTTTACACGGATCAGTCGTTAACTTTTTATTTTTCCTTTTATTCACTCTCTCCCTCAATCACACGTGTAGGAGGGTGGTGTGGAGTCTGGCTTCAGGCGGCCCCAGGGCGGGTCAGGGCCCGTTCACAGGCTGTACCAGATCAAAGGGAAGAAGAACATCCGTGCCAAGGAGGTGGAGCTGAGCTGGGAGAACTTCAACAAGGGAGACTGTTTCATCCTGGACCTGGGAGAGGTGAGCGGGGGGAGGGAGGTGAGAGTGCGTGTTATTAATTCCCTGCGGGAGGCTCTTAGCAGTGAGGGCTTGGAGAACTATATTACATTGCCTTGAATGGCACATTCCTTAATTAGTGATCAGTAAAGTAGGCCTACTAAATCGTACTGTGCATTTGGAAAGTATTCAGACCTTGACTTTTCCCACATTTTGTAACAGCCTTAATCTAAAATGGATTTAAATGGGTTTTTTTCACCCCTCAATATCCCCTCAACACAATATCCCATAATTACAAAGCAAAAACAGGTTTAGAAATTGTTTGCAAATGTATAATTTTTTTTTAAACAATTACATTTACATAAGTATTCAGACATCTTTACTCTACTGTGCTGAAGGACTTTTGGCAGCGATTACGTGTCTTGGGTAAGACACTACATGCTTGGCACACCTGTATTTGGGGAGTTTCTCCCATTCTCTGCAGAGCCTCTCAAGCTCTGTCAGTTTGGATGGAGAGCATTGCTGCAGAGCTATTTTCCTGTCTCTCCAGAGATGTTCAATTCCGGAATCTGACTGGGCCACTCGGACATTTAGAGACTTTTCCCAAAGCCACTCCTGCAATGCCTTGGCTGTGTGCTTAGGGTTGTTGTCCTGTTGGAAGGTGAACCGTCATCCCAGTCTGAGGTCCGGAGCACTCTGGAGCAGGTTTTCATCAAGGATCTCTGTACTTTGCTCCGTTCATCTTTCCCCCGATCCTGACTAGTCTCCCAGTCCCTCCTGCTGAAAAACATCCCCACAGCATGATTCTGCTACCACAATGCTTCACTGTAGGGATGGTGCCAGGTTTCCTCCAGACATGACGCTTGGCATTCAGGCCAACGAGTTCAATCTTGCTTTCATCAGACTAGAGAATCTTGTTTCTCATGGTCTGAAAGTCCTTTAGGTGCTTTTTGGTCAATTCCAAGTGGGCTGTCATGTGTCTTACTGAGTGGCTTCAGTCTGGCCACTCTATCATAAAGGCCTGATTGGTGGAGTGCTGCAGAGATGGTTGTCCTTCTGGAAGGTTCTCCCATCTATACAGAGGATCTCTCGTGCAAATTATACTGTTTTCAGGTATAATATAATCATGATGCTATCAGTTGCTGACGCTATGTTGCTGGGTGGACTTAATGGCTGGACAATGAGGAAATAATATCTGGGTTTTTGCCATTTGTGAGATCATGCTTGACTCACCTGTGTTTTCAGCCTGGGGTAGTTCATCTGTTGGATGAAGTGATCTGCCATTTTCAGGGGGATAATGGTCTCACCATGTCTTACCTCAGTCTGACCCATAGAGGTCTCTGTAAAGTCTCGACACCATAATGTATATTCACTGTATTCCATACAAACCCTGATTTTAAATTAATATTTCATTAGACAAGGCCCTTTCCCCCCCCGATTGCTCAATTTGGCCAGGCGGCCAGCTCTAGGAAGTGTCTTGGTGGTTCCAAACTAATTCCATTTAAGAATGGAATCCACTGTGTTCTTGGACCTTCAATGCTGCAGAATTCTTTTGGTACCCTTCCCCAGATCTGTACCTCGACACAATCCTGAATCGACGCTCTACGGACAATTCCTTCCACCTCGTGGCTTGGTTTTTGCTCTGACATGCACTGTCAACCGGGGGACCTTATATAGACAGGTGTGTGCCTTTTCTAAATCCTGTCCAATCAATTGAATTTACCACAGGTGGACTCCAATCAAGTTGTAAAAACATCAAGGGTGATCAATGGAAACAGGATGCAGCTGAGCTCAATTTCAAGTCTCATAGTAAAGGGTCTGAATAATTATGTAAATAAGGTGTTTCTGTTTTAATATATAAAATGTTCTAAACCTGTTCTCTTTGTCATTATGGGGTATTTAGTGTAGCTCGATGAGGGAAAAACCATGTGTTTAATACATTTTAGAATAAGGCTGTAACGTTAGTTAATGTGGTAAAAGTCGAGGGGTCTGAATACTTTCTGAATGCACTGTATATTATTAACTTCAGATGAGACAATAAAAAAACGTCTTATGTCTTTAGACCATATTTTCCTGGATCGGCTCGCAGGCCAACATGTTTGAGAAGCAGAAGTCGCGTGAGATCGCTAGCCTGATCCGTGACACTGAGAGACATGGCAAAGCACGCATCACTGACGTCAATGAGGGGGAGGAGACACCGGAGATGCTCAAGGTACAATCGCCGGCTTAGTCCTTTAAGCTAAGCAAATGAAAACAGTCAGACCTAATGCACAGGATGCTTCTGAGGGGAGGACAGCACATAATAATTGGCGGAAAGAAGCGAATGGAATGGCAAACGCATGCAAGCTACAGTGTGTGTGATCTATTTGATATCATTCTGCGCCATCCATTGCCATGAGACTCCTCCCCAATTAAGGTGCCAACAACCTCCTGTGACCTTGAGACCTGTCAATCCTGTAATATCTAAGCATATTTAGAGACTTTGTAATCGAGTATAGGAAGGTAATGAGTCGATAGTCATGTTTTGTGATCGGAGGTTGCTGATAGGATTAATGAAGATCTAACTTTTAAAATATATACAAACCAGTGGAGCCTGCAGCGGGGAGAACGGCTGGAATGGAGTGAATGGTATCAAAAACATGGTTTGAATTTGTTTACCACTCCATTCCAGCCATTTATGTTGAGCCATCCTCCCCTCAGCAGCCTCCACTGATAGAAACCTCACCACAATCCATGTTCCACTCTGCCCTGTGATTGACAGGTGCTGGGACCAATGCGAGAGCTGGCAGAGAGCACTCCAGAGGAGGACAGTCGCGCAGACATCTCCAACTCCGCCTCCCTCTACAAGGTAGCTGGACATTACAATTCCGTTGGTAAACAGTTCTCTCCAGAACTGTTCTATTGCATCACATAATTACTGTTGGATCGTTCACCTCAATAACAGAATTTGAGATATTTTGGATTCTAGACTGCACAGCTATACTTTGGAGATCTTTTTTTCCAAGATAATCATAAGATTTTTGGGGGGCAAACTAGTTCACAAAGGAACTAAAAGTCATGGCCTGTGTTGCTGTCTTCCACAGGTGTCCGATGCAACAGGTCAGATGAAACTGACCAATGTCTCGGAAAAGAGCCCATTTGCCAAGGACCTTCTGGTGCGCGACGACTGCTTTATTTTGGATAACGGGGCCAACGGAAAGATCTTTGTTTGGAAAGGTGAGGAAAGCACATGAACCTCGACTAACATTTCTGCTCTGTGAAATGTATCCCTAGAATGTCTGAGATATCCAATGTCTAATGAAATACTAATTTAATCAGGGTTTGTATTGAATAAAGTGAATATACATTATCGTTTCGAGGCCTTACTGAGACCTCTATGGGTTAGACTGAGGTAAAACATGGTGAGGCCATTATCCCACTGATTGACAGGTATGGGAGCAAATGCAGAGGAGAAGAGGGAGGCCCTGAAAATGGCAGATCACTTCATCCAACAGATGAACTACCCCAGGATGAAAACGCAAGTGAGTCAAGCAGGACCTCACAAATGGCAAAAACCCAGACATTATTTCCTCATTGTCCAGGCATTAAGTCCACCCAGCAACATAACGTCAGCAAATGATAGCATCATGATTATATTATACCTGAAAACAGTATAATTTTGCGCGTTTTGAATTCCATTTAGTCAAACCGAATCCCGTGTATGTCTTCTTCCATTGTCACACTGCAATGTCTGTTGTGTAACCACTAACTAGCAGGTCATGAACCCAGTATCATAAATGTTTTATGCATATACAATGGGGTGGTTTATGTGTATGACGCAGTAGATACAGTCATGCCTGGGTAGTCAAATCTCTGTTCTCTCTTACAGGTGGAGATACTACCACAAGGGAGGGAGACAATCATCTTCAAGCAGTTCTTCAAAAACTGGAACTGAACTACAATGGCTCTCAGAAAATGGTCTCAATGACGCCCTCGTAAAATATTATGAAATTGAGACCTGGAAAATGAAACATTTCAATGTTTTGGTCTTCTCAGGAGTGACAGCATCTCAAAGTCAAAAACTAAAAAAAAAAAAAAGTGTTTAGTTATATGTACATATTTGTAAGGTACTATACTCATAGAAAACAATTCTTTAGTCATGCTGAGAGCAAAAAAACTCCAGATAATAAGAGCATTTATGATTTCACACCAAATGGAACCCAAAGTCACTACTTCTGCTTCTGACTGGGAAGGAAAACGTGTACTCATTTAAAGCCAAGATGATATTCCACAAATCCTATAAGTTGAATTTGTTTGGTTTAGTCTTTTTTACTTTTTTTTACATTTGTTTAAGAATAACAGGACATATTCTACTAATACATGTAGTAGGCTGCAGATTATGAAAATAAATGGAAACTGAAACAACACGTACAGTGTGGCTTCGTGCTTTGGTTCCTGACAACTTTATGGCATGTCATTGTCTGTGTCCCAAACAGTACCCTATATAGTGCACTACTTTAGACCAGGACCCTAGGGCAGTAGTGCACTAAAAAAGGAATAGGGTACCATTTGGGACACCACAATGACTAAGTTGTAATTACTTGTGTCAATTCTCTCCTGCTTGTTTTCATTACTGAAATAATCAATGTGTTTCACCTTTCACCCGGTGAGATGACGTTGCTTCGGTTGTTACACCTCTTCCCATAGTTCCCTGGATAAACACTTAACAGGTTAAACCTGCCTACACCTAAGGGAACTACCAGTAGACTCAACAGTTTAAGTAACCTTCTGTAAAACGTTGGTTGTCAGAGAGCCTATGTTAATGTCATGTTCTAAAGCTGTATCCAATGCCTTCAGAAAGTAATCACACCCTTGACTGTAACACTACAAAATGTGTGTGGGGGGGTGGATTTAATTGTACATTTTGGTCAACGATCTACACAAAATACTGCCCCACCTGGATTGTACAATATTTGCCTTTTATTTTTTTATTTTGTTTATTATTCAAGCTCTGAAGTTGACCATTGCTAGAAAGCCAATTTCAAGCCAAAACTGTAACTAGGCCACTCAGGAACATTCAATCAAGTCTTGGTAAGCAACTGATGTGTTTCAAGTTATTGTCCTGATTTTAATTTTCTTGTGATTTAGCAGACGCTTATCCAGAGCAACTTACAGTAGTGATTGGATATATTTTCATTATTTTTCCTGTACTGGTCCCAAGTGGGGATCAAACCCACAACCCTGGCGTTGCAAGTGCCATGCTCTACCAACTGAGCCACACTGGTGAATCTCCCAGTGTCTGTTGGAAAGAAGACTGATCCAGGTTTTCCTCCAGGATTTTGCGTGTCCTTAGCTGTATTACGTTTCTCCCTCCCGCCAAAACTAGTCCTTGCTGATGACAAGCATACCCATAACGTGATGCATCCACCACTATGCTTGAGAATAAATAGTAATCAGTGATGTGTTGGGTTTTCCCCAAACACAACGCTTTGTATTCTGGAGAAAAAGTTCATTTCTTTGCCACATTTTTTGCAGTATTACTTTAGTGCCTTGTTGCAAACAGGATGCATGTTTTGGAATATTTTTATTCTGTGCAGGCTTCCTTTTCACACCCTGATCTTTGGTTGAATCTGTGCTTGAAATTCATGACTCAATTAAGGGACCTTGCAATTACCTGTATGTGTGGGGTACAGAGATTGGGTAGTCAATCTAAAAAATGTGGGCTGTAACACAGCTAAATGTGGAAACTAAAGGGGTGTGAATACTTTCATAATGACTTTCTTTGACTGGGGACTGAGTTTTTGTCCTGAAGTGGAGGTGACCGTTGGTCTCAGTTGGAACATTGGAGATAATTAGGATAATAATGACCTTAATTCCATTGACGTATGAGCGACACGCAATGCCGCTCTCTCAGATGGATAGATCTCACACACACAGAGCCGCCCGCTGGGTGCTGACGCTGCTGCAGCACCCCCTGGAAAATCGTATTTTTTAAAGATTTCTATTAATTTTTTCGTCACAAAGTAGTGCTTTTCCTAGTCCTACCCACGGCTATGCGCTCACACACACACACACACAGACAATTTTCACTTATGGAAAAACATATCCACAAGACCTTGATCAATTTCTGGCCTATTCCTGACACTTCGCCTGGCAACAGTAAAATATTCAGGTGTGTGATGATTGGTCAGTATGATGCGAAGAGCCAAAGCTAATTCTCAACTGTGATCCATATTATTTAAAATGTATTGCCTTTAGGTCTTAGTAACAGTAGGGCAATTATTTAGCAGTTCAGATCAGGAAATGCCAAAGTGGCAGTTCTATGATTGTTTATTCAACAGAGAGAGACCCATCATAAAGCAACATTAAACCTTACTCTATCATAGGTAGCTTATAGTTTGCGTCACAATGCGGTACCGATGATGTAAAGATGCGTGTAAGGTCTATTAAATGAATGGCCTGTGATAAGCCTATTAATGTGTGAGCTGGCAGGAGTGTTTGTTTGTGTGGCTCTCCCTCGTTTCTAAGCAACCGTAATACTGTTGCTGAAATGGATGGCTGAATGGAGAAAGCAGCCACATCATGGGAGAATCAAGTATGAGTGTACACAAGATAAGGGACCCTCTTTTCCAATACCAGAATATAATGACTCAAATCCTAAATGTATATGCCATCACTAAATGAAACTATGTTAGGGATAGAGCAGAGATTCATACAAAATACAATCCTTTAAAACCTCTTGGCGCACAGATCCCTTTGGCGGAATCATTTTCGTCAACATCCGGTGAATTGCAGAGCGCCAAATTCAAATTAAATTACTAAAAATATTACATTTTCATAATCACAAGTGCAATTTACCAAAACACAACTTAACTTGTTAATCCACCTGGCGTGTCAGATTTAAAAAAGGCTTTACGGTGAAAGCAAACCATGCGATTATTTGAGGACAGCTCTCAGCAGACAAAACATTACAAACAGCTAGCAGCAAAGTAGATTGGTCACGAAAGTCAGAAAAGCAATCAAATTAATCGTTTACCTTTGATCTTCGTATGTTTGCACTCACGAGACTCCCAGTTACACAACAAATGTTTTGTTTTGTTTGATAAAGATTCTCTTTATATCCAAAAACCTCCATTTGGTTGGTGCGTTTTGTTCAGAAATCCACAGGCTCGTGCGGTCACGAAGGGCAGACGAAAATTCCAAATAGTACCCGTAAAGTTCGTAGAAACATGTCAAACGTTTTTTAGAATCAATCGTCAGGTTGTTTTTACAATAAATAATCGATAATATTTCAACCGGACGGTAGCCTTTTCAATAGAAAAGAGAAAGAAAAGGTCTCGCTCCAGGCGCGGGCGCATGCACAAATTTGAGGACACTTACGCGGTGTGATCATTCTCGCCCATTTTTTCAGAATAAAAGCCTGAAACTATGTCTAAAGACTGTTCACACCTTGTGGAAGACATAGGGAAATAAATCTGGTTGATATCCCTTTAAATGGAGGATAAGCTTGCAATGGAAACGTGTAGTTTCAGAAAAACAGCACTTCCTGGATGGATTTTCCTCAGGTTTTCGCCTGCAATATCAGTTCTGCTATACTCAGACAATATTTTGATAGTTTTGGAAACTTTAGAGTGTTTTCTATCCGAATCTGCCAATTATATGCATATTCTATTTTCTGTGCCTGAGAAATAGACAGTTTACTTTGGGCATGTTTTCATCCAAACATCAAAATACTGCCCCCTCAAGAGCCTCAAGAGGTTTTAAATTAGACATGAAAATTGGGATACTGTTCTGTACAGGCATAAGTGTATAGTTGCTAATGATTAATCCACTAAAATAGCATCAAAGATGGTGAATCCGCGTCACATCAACATGTGACCTTCGTGACCCCTTATCGCTATAATATCTCGCGCTCTCTCTTTGGTAAAGCCAACAGTGATTGCTAGGAAGGTAGACTGATTATACTTTATATCCTTGCAGAAAAGTCCCCCCCTCCATCTCAGTGCCAAGGACCATAAAAAAGTCCAAAGATCAAACTGCAAGCACTGTAACAAAAACAGCAGACTTGGGAGGGTTTGCTGTACAAACTACCAAGAACACGCACCAGACCGACCTTCCCACATAGGGTAGGATTTTGGTTTATTTTTCTATTGTATCTTAAATGTGTTATTCTTTGTCATTTGATCTAATATAATGATAAACCCATTGTCATGTTTCGTTTTAATTGTGATAAAGATTATATTTATGATATTTCCTTATCTACTGAAGTTTTTTTTCATAGCTTCAACAATGTCACCTGTCATTGTTTTTAGTTCTGCATATGTGTATTTCATTTCAATGTATATTCAAAGCTTGGTAGTAGACTTTCAGTTTTAAGTTAAGCATATTTGACATGTGACCGTCGAATTTGCCATTTTGTACAATTCAACGTGGATATGGATAAATAAGTTCAATCTTTGGTGGCCTCAACTGTCATATGGAATATTTTGTAAGGAGTCAATTTATGTTCATGCAGGATTAAGGATGGCAACTTTCGAAATGAAGAGCATTCTGAAGGTGTCGAGTAAGTATTTGTCCCCTTTCCTTACTGAGATATCTATATACATACAGTGGGGAGAACAAGTATTTGATACACTGCCGATTTTTAAGGTTTTCCTACTTACAAAGCATGTAGAGGTCTGTAATTTTTAATCATAGGGGCACTTCAACTGTGAGACGGAATCTAAAACAAAAATCCTGAAAATCATATTATGTATTTATTATTATTATTATTATTATTATTATTATTATTATCATATTATTTTAAGTAATTCATTTGGATTTTATTGCATGACATAAGTATTTGATCACCTACTAACCAGAAAGAATTCCGGCTCTCACAGACCTGTTAGTTTTTGTTTAAGAAGCCCTCCTGTTCTCCACTCATTACCTGTATTAACTGCACCTGTTTGAACTCGTTACCTGTATAAAAGACACCTGTCCACAAACTCGAGTGGAGTTTAGACCAAAAAGCTCTATTTGTGTCTCATCAAACCACATGACCTTCTCCCATTCCTCCTCTGGATCATCCAGATGGTCATTGGCAAACTCCAGACGGGCCTGGACATGCTCTGGCTTGAGCAGGGGGACCTTGCGTGCGCTGCAGGATTTTAATCCATGACGGCGTAGTGTGTTACTAATGGTTTTCTTAAAGACTGTGGTCCCAACTCTCTTCAGGTCATTTACCAGGTCCTGCTGTGTAGTTCTGGGCTGATCCCTCACCTTCTTCATGATCATTGATGCCCCACGAGGTGAGATCTTGCATGGAGACCGAGAGTGATTGACCGTCATCTTGAACTTCTTCCATTTTCTAATAATTGCGCCAACAGTTGTTGCCTTCTCACCAAGCTGCTTGACTATTGTCCTGTAGCCCATCCCAGCCTTGTGCAGGTCTACAATTTGATTGACTGATGTCCTTACACAGCTGTCTGGTCTTGGCCATTGTGGAGAGGTTGGAGTCTGTTTGATTGAGTGTGTGGACAGGTGTCTTTTATACAGGTAACGAGTTCAAACGGGTGCAGTTAATACAGGTAATGAGAACAGGAGGGCTTCTTAACGAAAAACTAACAGGTCTGTGAGAGCCGGAATTCTTACTGGTTGGTAGGTGATCAAATACTTATTTCATGCAATAAAATGCAAATTAATTACTTTAAAAAATCATACAATGTGATTTTCAGGATTTTTGTTTTAGATTCCGTCTCTCACAGTTGAAGTGTACCTATGATAACAATTACAGACCTCTACATGCTTTGTAAGTAGGAAAACCTGTAAAATCGGCAGTGTATCAAATACTTGTTCTCCCCACTGTATGTGTATACACACGTGTGTTTATATATGTACATATATATATATATACTACCGTTCAAAAGTTTGTGGTCACTTAGAATGTCCTTGTTTTTGAAAGAAGAGGATTTTTTTTGGTCCATTCAAGTAACATCAAATTGATCAGAAAACCAGTGTAGACATTGTTAATGTTGTAAATTACTATTGTAGCTGGAAACGGCAATGTTTTATGGAATATCTACATAGGCCCATTATCAGCAACCATTACTCCTGTGTTCCAATGGCACGTTGTGTTAGCTAATCCAAGTTTTTCATTTTAAAAGGCTAATTGATTATTAGAAAACCCCTTTGTAAGGATGTTAGCACAGCTGAAAACTGTTGTCCTGATTAAAGAAGCAATAAAACGGTCCTTCTTTAGACTAGTTGAGTATCTAGATCATCAGCATTTGTGGGTTCGATTACAGGGTCAAAATGGCCAGAGACAAAGACCTTTGTTCTGAAACTCTAGTTCTTGTTCTGAGAAACCAAAGGCTATTCCATGTGAGAAATTGCCAATAAACTGAAGATCTTGTACAATGCTGTGTACTGCTCCCTTCACATAACAGAACAAACTTGCTCCAACCAGAATAGAAAGAGGAGTAGGAGGCCCCGGTGCACAACTGAGCAAAAGGACAAGTACATTAGTGTCTAGTTTGAGAAACAGACACCTCGCAAGTCCTCAACTGGCAGCTTCATTAAATAGTACCCGCAAAACACCAGTCTCGACGTCAACAGTGAAGAGGCGACTCCGGGATGCTGGCTTTCTAGGCTGACTTGCAAAGAAAAAAACATCCCAGACTGTCTGATTAAAAATAAAAGTTTAAGATAGGCAAAAGAACACAGACACTGGACTGAGGAAGATTGGAAAAAAGTGTTCTGCCTAGAAGGCCAGCCACTTCCCTGTTGACGTTGAGACTGGTGTTTTGAGGGTACTATTTAATGAAGCTGCCAGTTGAGCAGTGTTGCCAACTAATTTTCAGGGTAAATTGCTAGAGGCAGGTTGACTTGTTGCTTAAAGTTGCTAAATGACGTTGTGATGTCATTACGTAGAATACACAATAACGTTACTCAAATATGATTTGACATTTGTTCAGGTACAGACTCCCACTCTTTTCTGTACAATTTTGATTGAGACATATTGATTGTTGTAAGTTCTGTTCAAGATCAAACATTCGTGACCAACTATATTCATTGGGTTTGGCTCATCGAACCGTACCTCTGCTGCTGTCAGCAAACAATGATTTGCAATTTGCTGAAATTGCTGGTCTGCTGCTGCCTGTGCATGAGCTGAGCACCTGCTGCTGACGTCACTCACAATGCACTTTTGCAGCATGGCACGTGTTACTGAGTGTGACAGAGAAAATAGTTTTTGTGTCGTTTAGAAGGAAAATGCCTGTCATCCTATTAAACATGACTACATTGGTAGTTATTTATTGTTGTAATATGAATCTAGAATTGATTCCAAACTGGTATTCAGTCTTTATCAGAACACATCACAACCGTCCAATAGTGAGGCAATCATTAAAAACAAGCATAGATCAATGCATTTTAGAACACTACTATCTATCTACTACTTTCTGTGTACTATATAGCACTGCCAGTGTAGGGAAGACCAGAGACTTTTACTCTAAATAACTAGGTCAATTTGACTCCTAATCATTCATACCATTCACAGGTCTGTACATAAAACGGTCGGTTCACAATGTTTTAATCCCCCATGCCAGGGGCACTTGAAATTAACTCTGAAATGTATCTGTGTGTCCCCACCCCTCTAATCTCATTTTATCACTGTTTCACCTCCAGAGCTGAAGTTGGAGAGCTCTACCCAGAGTCACTCCATCGGGGCGGTGCGATGGAACCTTCCTGAAGAAGACCTCCAGGCCCACAGCTCAGCCCCTACCAGCCCCTCCAAGAGCTGCGCCCCCTCCACATGCCGCTTACGGGTAAGTTACACACAAACCTCCATCCACTCACAGCATCACATTTGATTTGTTTATTTAACCAGGCAAGTCAGTTAAGAACAAATTCTTATTTACAATGACGGCCTACCCCGGACGACGCTGGGACAATTGAGCGCTGCCCTATGGGACTCCCAATCACAGCCGGTTGTGATACAGCCTGGATTCGAACCAGGGTGTCTGTAGTGATGCCTCCAGCACTGAGACGCAGTGCCTTAGACCACTGCGCCACTCGGGAGCATCCAGTCTATTTAAAAGTCGTTCTATTCATTTGTGTACTCTTCTACCTGTATGTGCTTGTTTGTACTGGTTTTCTACATTTGCCTGCTCATCCTGTATATATGTGTCTCTTGTAGCAACATCATCGTCAAAACGGCCTGAAGAACCTGCGCAGCCTGCAGGAGTGTGTCCGCTTCATCAACCACTGGAAGGAGCAGGTGGCCGAAGTCTGTAAGGTAAGTAGACCCCTGAGAGGGAAAGAGAGCGAGAAAGAGATTGGGGGACAGGGGAGACATACATTTATAGAAAGAACAAGGGGAGAGGGATGTGGTAAGAGGATGAGGAAACAAAAGCCCCGACAGACCAGGGATGCATATTGATTTCCAACGTTGGTACGATAGTTTTAGCGATATTTTTGGCGATTGTATTAACGATACTATTAGCGGTAGTATTAATTTGACCCATATTTTGTATTGCAAAATGCCTCTGGAATTATGGATTGTGAGGGAAAAGGACAAGTAAATGCACAGGGAAGTTTGATGTGCGATGAAGGAGAAACAGTAGGCCTGATTTAGTGGGGATGGCGTCAATCATTGGGGAACCATGAGACAGGTGTTGAATGAAGCCTAGATAGTGAATAAGGCCTGTCTGTCGGTCAGGGATTGTTCACAAAAATGATGCAACATTTAATTTAGTGACTTTACAGAGAAAGGAATAAAAAATAAAAATAAAAATAAAAAAATATATATATATATATATATATAAATAAAAAGGGGTTTGTTGTCCCCAAGGGGACTTTAGAACTGTCTCTTGAGTAAAACAGGGTGAAATGACCCATTTGGGTTGATCACCATGTTATTATAGCTTGAACACCTGGGTCGACACCTGGGTTGACTGTCCTCTAGTTAGTCAACATGTTGACATTTGGACCGTTTAATACTTAGAAGAAAAAGTATTGATTCTCATAACCAAATTGTTCTTAGCGGGACAAACTTAGCTTGTTTATTACCTTTACATTTGACATGTTAGTCATTTAGCAGACACACTTATCCAGAGTGACTTACAGTTAGTGCATTCATCTTAAGATAGCTAGGTGGGACAACCACATATCACAGGGATATAAAATTAATTATTCCTCAATAAAGTAGCTATCAGCAAAGTCCGAGCTAGAAGGGGAAGGGAGGAAGTCAAGTGCAAGTGTTGGTTCACCGATATTGGATACGCGTTGCTAAGCAAGACAGATGACAGTTAAATGAGGTGATGGGTAAAGAGGGTACTGATACAGGGGTTCTTATCAGCCTTTACAGCTCTGTTAACCCATCCCAATGCCCCGTGGGGCTGAGCTGGAACAAACAGGTTATAGTCAAACTATGTAACTTAGGCAGATACCCCTCCAGGGTGGGAGAGGAGGTTACAGGATTACATGGAGAGTGGATTTTTACAATTGGGCCAGGTGGGGGTTGGAGGTAAGGCGCGGTCGGGAGTGCTGAGCTGGCCTCTGGCGTATAACTGCCAGGTGGGAACAGGGTTACTTAAAGGAAAAACACACTCAACCATCCCATTTTGCATTTATTTGATCTAGTTTTGCAACGCATGGCTAGATGTTCGCCTTGTGCCTATTTTCTTTGTGAATCAAGCTACATTACACGCACAATCACATGCTGTACTATCAATGGACAACACAGTATTGCTACGACAATAGTGAGATGGTTGACATGACATAGCTATACATGCTATTGAGAATGTACAGCATGATATTGACCTTGTTGCTGTTTTGTGTTGTTGCAGAGTGGCAGTGATGCAAGGGAAGGCACCAGTAAAGGAGAGACCCCTGAGGAACTGAAAGACCCAAGAACAGAACGCAGTCTGGAGGAGAGCAGGAAACTCATTCTCCTGTGGGCCAATGAGCTCACAAGTGTCGACAAGGAGTTGAAGAAAAGCCCCTGGGTGCAGGAGAGAAGTGGGAAGGTGGAGGAGGAGGAAGAAAACAGGGATGGAGAGGAGGATCCTAACGAGGAAGTGCAGCAGAGGATCATGGAATGGGCCAAGGAGCTGCAGAGCGCCTCAGAGGTGAGAGATCAGGGGTCAAGGATACAAATGTATATAAAGAGTTAAAGGAACACCACTGAGAAAAGAAATGGAGGAAATACGTGTTCCCTAATGATAGTCATTTCTATAACCTAAACAGCCTTGGGCCAGGTGGGGGTTGGAGGTAAGGCTGGGTCGGGAGTGCTGAGCTTGCCTCTGGCGTATGACTGCCAGGTGGGAACAAATCTGCTATTTGCAGATTTTCTAGCAAAAACTGAACACTTATCATAAGGGGTAAAAGATCAAAAAAAGTGTCATTTATGTTTTACATTTATTTCACCAGGCAAGTCAGTTAAGAACAAATTCTTATTTACAATGACGGCCTACATCGAACCAGGATGTCTGTAGTCATGCCTCTTGCACTGAAATGTAGTGCCTTAGACCGCTGCACCACTCGGGAGCCCAATAGGAGACCCATAGAGATGACTTGGTAGTAACGTCCACGTGTCTGTGTCTACACAGAGCTGTGGGGTGCAAAGCGATGAGCTCGGCAAGGTTCTGCGTCTGCTGGGCCTGAGGAAGAAGAGACTGGTCAACCTCCTGCCCTTACTGGAGTTCATTACCTGGTCACTGCTAAAGGAGGACTGCAAGGTGAGCTCCAGACACCGACGCACGCAGGCGCACAAAACAACAAAAAAGAAGGGGAGAAAAAAAGAGGTCAACATTATATATTGGAGAACTAGTTTAATAGTTTATTAGTTGAATAGTTTATTAGTGGTCTTCTCATTAAACATAATGTTATGTTATGTTTACAGCGTTTTATTTTCTGAAGTCGTACCCTCACCTGAATCCATTATAATTAGTTAGCAATGTTCCCTCTTAAACATTCACGTTTCTGTTGATTGAGGATCAGCAATACAATTATATAGTCTATACATGCTCAAATATGCATGCCTCCACCAGGTTAAAAACCTAGGTGTTATTTTAGATTCTGTACTAAATTTTGAGTCACACATTAGGAATGTGACCAAAATAGGTTTTTACCACCTGAAGTACATTGCCAAGGTGTGGCCTTTTCTCTCTCAGGCTGAGACAGAGAGACTCATCCATGCTTTTATTACAAGCAGGCTTAAATACTGTGATGCTCTCCTGTCTGATCTACCCAAGAAAGCCATTGGTCAACTACAAAACATACAGAATGCTGCAGCATGGGTACTGACCAAGACCAGACAGAGAGCACACATTACACTGGTTTTAAAATCTCTGACTGGCTGTCTGTGAGTTTTAGAATTAATTTTACAATTATTCTATTGGTTTTTAAATCAATCTACGATTGTGCACCCCAATACATGTCAGACATGCTTTTAAGTTATGTACCCAGTATGTCCCTCAGGTCCTCTGGCACTGGCCTTTTAACTATCCCAAAGCCTAGGACCAAGGGTATCAGACCTCAGGATAAGACCCAGATGCAGACAGTTCGAAGTAACACAGGTTTATTACAAAAACAGGGGGCAGACAAACAGGTCAAGGGAAGGTAGAGGTCATTAATCTAGAGCAGTGTCACAAGGTACAGAACGGCAGGCAGGCTCAGGGCAGGCAGAGGTCATTAATCCAGAGCAGTGTCACAATGTACAGAACGGCAGGCAGGATCAGGGTCAGGGCAGGCAGAGGTCATTAATCCAGGGCAGTGTCACAATGTACAGAACGGCAGGCAGGGTCAGGGCAGGCAGAGGTCATTAATCCAGGGCAGTGTCACAATGTACAGAACGGCAGGCAGGCTCAGGGTCAGGGCAGGCAGAGGTCATTAATCCAGGGCAGTGTCACAATGTACAGAACGGCAGGCAGGCTCAGGGTCAGGGCAGGCAGAGGTCATTAATCCAGGGCAGTGTCACAATGTACAGAACGTCAGGCAGGATCAGGGTCAGGGCAGGCAGAGGTCATTAATCCAGGGCAGTGTCACAATGTACAGAACGGCAGGCAGGCTCAGGGTCAGGGCAGGCAGAGGTCATTAATCCAGGGCAGTGTCACAATGTACAGAACGGCAGGCAGGCTCAGGGTCAGGGCAGGCAGAGGCCATTAATCCAGAGCAGTGTCACAATGTACAGAACGGCAGGCAGGCTCAGGGTCAGGGCAGGCAAAATGGTCAAAACTGGGAAAACAAGAAAATGGGGTAAGGTCAAACACTGGTAGGTTTGACGAGACAAGACGAACTGGCAGCAGACAAACAGAAGGCAGGTATAATACACATGGGATAATGGGGCAAATGGGCGACGCCTGGAGGGAGTTGGAAACAAGCACAAAAACAGGTGAAACAAATCAGGGTGTGACAGAGGTATGGAGAGGCAGCCTTTAGTTATTATGCCTCCAGCCTCTGGAATAGTCTGCCAGAGAACCCGAGGGGGGCTGGAACTGTGGACAAAGTTAAGAGATCTTAAGATTAAAAAAAACAAAATGACAAATGGAACAACTAAAAACCACATCCTAAGGAAAAGCAAAGCTAAAAATGTTTGTGTCATAAATATTTCCGCTTTTATTTTCATTGTTTATTTATTTTTTCGGATAAAGACATTCCATGTCTGAAATGCGCTGTATAAATAAAGCTTGGTTTGATTTCTACCCACCTACTTACCTAAAGTGTTATGAAAGCAGCTTACATAACCAGTGATATACCGCTCCACTAATAAAGCTGTAAAATCATAACTGGGTGGGCTACAGAGTGTTAGAGGTGTGCAAATGGTGACAAGGTTTGTGGTGGAAGCATGATACAGATCAATGCTCCACCAGAATCTGTAGGGCTTATCACATAGAACTGATTAGCTACCTACCTGGTCCACAGGAAATCTAGGACTCAACCAATCATAATCTATTTAATCTATGTTTCTGTTTCATAATATTTGCTCAAGGTACTATTTCTTTATTCATAATGGTAGGGAAATGAGGAGCAAAAGTAAAGTTCTTTGGCAAGATCATGATGGATTAGATAAGAGGTACTTTTTTAAATGACATTTAAACCACCATATCAAAGTGTTTGTTTTTTTTCCAATTAAATATCTAGTAATAATATTGGGATATGTTACAATACAAAACATTTTAAATGAACATCACAAGACAGCCATCCCAAAACCAAACTCCATACAGCCCTATCTGTCTCATCACCCATACAGTGAATGATTTGACCGTTGTCTTGTCTAAACTTCACGTCCGTCGGACCTTCGCCTTGTTGTGATAAGGCCCCAGGTCATTTGATATAGTGCACTAAAACATAATGTCGAGAGAACTGCCAGTCTAGCATGTCATTTACGTCCTACTTCTCCTCTGTATCAGCATAGTGTATTCTGTTGGTGTGATCTGCCTTGTTGGTCAGGGTTGACCGGAACATGTATACATTTTAATCTGTTGATCTGGTCTGTGTCACTTTGATCAGTACATTTCAAGTCACAGTAAAAAGGTGAAAATGAAACTCTTAATGCCAATTGTGTTCCTGTGTTCCTATTTTCAGGGTGTTATTGCTCATCTGTGGCTGTCAGCCAAGCAGCGCACCTGGAAGGCAGGCACTGCAAGATACATCCCTAACTCGGTGTGGAACTGGATGGTCAGTGCATCAGGTAACTATCCTCCTATTTGGAAATGTACTTTAATTTAACATATTAATAAAAAAAATAATAAAAAGCACTGAAAATAAGAATGAATAGAATATTCAATATAAAGCATTTTCCAAACATTTTGCCCAAACCTTGAACTACAGCTTACATAATGGTAATAGCTACTAGCATAGAAAAGTAGAATAGAAAACAGATGACGATGTCATTTAAAATTATGAAAGTAAAAAATGTGCGGCACATTTCAGAAAGCTACCAACTCAACCAACTCTCTCCCCCCTCCTCCCTAAAGCTGACGTGACCCTTGACCCCATGACCAACCACTCATGGCTTCAGCTCTCCGACGACCACCGAAAGGTCCAGGAGGGCATATCCGAGTCCAACCTGCCCTTTAGTCCCCAGCGCTTTGACGCCTGGCCTGGCGTGTTGGGCTGGGAGGGATACGCCTCTGGACGCCACTACTGGGAGGTCGAAATAGCCAACAACGGCTACTGGCGGGTGGGCCTGACCACGGCGGGCGCCAAACGCCACGGCCGCTTCCCCATGAGCCCCCAGATGGGCTATTGGACCCTGTGGCGCAGCACCCACCAATTCTACGCCTGCACCAAGCCTGAGACGCCTCTGCCCCTGGGTCTGGTGGCCCGCCGGATGGGGATCTATCTGGACTATGAGGAAGGACAGATTTCCTTCTACAACGCGGAGACCAAGTCACACATCTATACATTTACAGACACCTTCAAGGAGAAGCTGTACCCAGTGTTTTCCCCTCTGGACGGGCGCACACTCATCACCGTCATCTCGCCGCATAAGGTCTCTACATTTTGAAGACATCAGGTTCCTTTGGTTTGTAGGTTCTCCCCAAACATCAGCTCTGTTAGCTTATTTTCCTTTGACTTTCAATCACTGTCTGATTTGGACATGGAAAACCAAGTGTGTCATCATGTGCGTCTAGGTGCACGTGTGTGTGTGTGTGTGTGTGTGTGTGTGTGTAAGTAATGAGCAGCTTGCTCCAGTAACATTCTGTCTGAACTGCACCGTCTGCAGAAACTTACTTCAACAACTTTCTCCCTCCACGGTTTTCTCCTAAATTATTACTTTCCTTCCTCTCTCTCGCTCTCTCTCACTCACTCTCTCTCTGTCAGCATCAAACTAACTGCCCGTCCAATCAATAACATGAATTAATCAAGGAAGTGTCAAGAAGAAGAGAAAACAGTAGGAGAAGCAGTTGACACTGACCATCACAGACTTGGGTTGCGCATGGGCCCCGTTCCCACATCAATCCCTAGCCTTGGCCTAGACACTTCTGGACGGCCCCTTATAGATCTGAAATAACTGAATGGATAGAATCAAAAAGGAAGGAACTTCACACTCTAATAAAAAAGTGTCTGTTAACATGGACATTTGACAAGTTAGATTTAAACATCAAATGTTTGAACAGCCCCACATTTTTATAACCTGTTTGTAAAATACTGTATGTATATAAATTGCATTATGACACTAAAACAGCTAGCTAAATGGAAAATGTACAATGAGGAGAACTAGTTGTTTTAAATCCAGTGGTGTGAAGTACTTAAGTAAATATACTTTAAAGTATTACTTAAGTTGTTTTTTTGGGGGTATCTGTACTTTACTTTGCTATTTATTTTTTTGACATTTACTTTTACCTCACTACGTTCATAAATAAAATACTATATTTTTTACTCCAGACATTTTCCCTGACACCCAAAAGTACTCGTTACATTTTGACAGGAATATGGTCCAATTCACACACTTATCAAAAGAACATCCCTGGTCCTCCCTACTGCCTCTGATCTGGTGGACTCACTAAACACAAATGCTTCATTTGAAAATGAATGTCTGAGTGTTGGAGTGTGCCCCCGGCTATCCGTAAATAAAACATTTAATAAAAATGGTGCTGTCTGATTTGCATAATATAAGGAATTTTAAATTATTAATACTTCAACTTTTCATAGTTAAGTATATTTTAGCAATTCCATGTACTTTTGATACTTAAGTATATTTTAAACCAAATAATGTCAGACTTTAACTCAAGTACTATTTTACTGGGTAACTTTTACCTGAGTCATTTTCTATTAAGGTATCTTTACTTTTACTCAAGTATGACATTTGAGTACTTTTTCCACCACTGTTTAAATCAACCTATATATTACTGTGTATCTACCTATATAAATATGTATTTCTATATTTATTAACTTTATAATGCACTGGCATAATCTGTAAATACAAAATTGTCACCAAGTACGAATATTTTTGTCTACAAAACATGGATTTATTTGTGTGCATCACATTTCCTCTCTGACTCAAGTAGGGCAGACCCTAATTAGTCGACTGGTCGATTGTTTAGTCATTAGGCTGTTGGTAAACCAAGATTGTTTTAGTCTAGCAGTAACAAATATATTTTTATTTGCGCCCATCTCAGTGAACTAATCCATTGGTTCTCAAACCTGGTCCTGGGACCCAAAGGGGGGCACATTTTTGTTTTTGCCCTAACACTACACAGCTCAAATGATCAACTCAAAAGGCTTTGATAATTTGATTCAGGTGTGTAGGGCTAGGGCAAAAACTAAAATGTGCCCCCTTTTGGGTCCCAGGACCAGGATTGAGAACCAATGATTAATCCATTGCGGAGGCCTAGACTAAAAACCAATTTATGCTTGATCCGAAAATGTGTTCGGAGGCTCCATATGGAGGGTGTGATGCAATTGCGGAGCCTCCAGAGGCAGACATAGGCCACATCGAGCTCCGTGCCACATCGGCACATTTTGCAACAATGCGGAGGGCTCTGTATAGGGCGGTACATCCTGTAGAAAACAAACTCACTTCCTTGACAACAGCTCGGCACTGCTCCGCAAAGCTCAAGAAGTAGGAATGAATGCCCTGACTTCTGTTGAGGCCGTATCACCCACCGTAAGTGCTGCATGGCCAATGCAGACCTCGATTGACCATGCCCAGATGCACAATGGACTTCTCTTTCCAGAATGCGCTTTCTCCCGCCAACTTGTGTAAATTGTTTGCGTTTGATTGTAAGTGTATATCAATGACACATTACATAGAAATTCCTATAATTTCCTGGGAATTTGTTAATGTATTCAATATTATTATTCCAGTCTTCCCGTTTTCATTGTCGGAGTAAGGATGCACATGCATAGAAGTAGGCTTATAGGCTTCCTGGCCTGCGCGCAAATGTATGCATATGAAACCGAGGTAAAGACAGTTTAAGTTGGATATTCGACGGATATTCGCGCTTTCAAACCACTTGAACCACAGACTCCAAATAAGTGTCATGATGTTGGAAAAATTGCGCACAACATTGCACGTCTTATTTTCACGATTTGGACATTAATTCGCTTTCCAAAGCTAATAAACGTGGAAATGTGAGCAGCATTTTGTATTCCTAGTTGAATTAGTTAGGGAGCGTAAACAAAGTACAACTTTTTTACATTCAAATTTCAATAGCTCCTTGATCATGTGACCTACTGACTTCAAACAAGGTCCAGAATGTCCACTGACTACCCTTCTATATTGCACAACCTTTAGTTTGTTAATTTCCATCTCACAAGATTTTACATGAATTTTTCAAAATGTAAAGTTTCAATAGCTCCTTGGTCGTGTGACCTAGTGACTTCAAACAGGTCCAGAATGTCCACTGAGTGGGCTTACATATTGCACACCCTTTAGTTTGTCCATTTTCATCTCACATGGTGTTACATGAATTTCACTGGTCACCCCCAAAGCCAATTCCTACTTTGGCCGCCTTTCCTTCCAGTTCTCTGCTGCCAGTGACTGGAACGAATTGCAGAAATCACTGAAGCTGGAGACTCATATCTCCCTCACTATCTTTAAGCATCAGCAATCAGAGCAGAGCAGAGCACCTGTACGTAGCCCATCTGTAAATAGCCCATCCAACTACCTCATCCACATATTGTTATTTATTTTATTTATATATATTTTTTTCTCCTTTGCACCACAGTATCTCTACTTGCACATTCATCTTCTGCACACCTCACTCCAGTGTTTATTTGCGAAATTGTAATTATTTCACCACTACGGCCTATTTATTGCCTTACCTCCTTAATCTTACTTCAGTTGCACACACTGTATATAGACTTTTCTATTGTGTTATTGACTGTACGTTTGTTTACTCCATGTGTAACTCTGTGTTGTTGTTTGTGTCACACTGCTTTGCTTTATCTTGGCCAGGTCACAGTTGTAAATGAGAACTTGTTCTCAACTGGCTCACCTGGTTGAATAAAGGTTAAAATAAAAAATACTGTATATGGGAATGTCTTATGTCTGTCCTACATGTAGTGTTGGTACATGGAATATTCCTCAACTGCATATATCATAAATTGCTATTGCAAATAGAAGTATTATATTCAACTGACATTTTCAGATATTATTTTGACAAACACTTTGGTGCTTACAATTCATTCTCTATTATCATAGATTTGGTGGGCACTGTCATCTGTGATCTTTGTGATAGGACTTTTTTTAAGCACGTACTGATGAAACTGTCACTTAATATTTTTTTCTTAAAGTCTACAAACTATACATTTATTCACTCTGTGATATTGTTAGATCCAAAATGCTACTTTTATTATTGTCCTGTAAATGGTTTAGTGCTTATAATTTAGGCTGTGTGTAGAATGGGGCATAAAGGACATTACCTCTACTAATAAATTACTACTAGATTATAAGGAATATAAGGAAAACAGCATACAAATTTGGCTTGTGTATTAATTTGCCTATAACTAATCAGAATTCCATTATGTTTACATAAAAAAGAGAATACTTCAAAATGAGAAGATCCTTCCATGGAAAAGATGACTGGGTGGACATAAAGTGGAAAGGAGGGTAAATAACTCCCACCATGCAGCAGGACACCTTCAGCTGCGGGGTCTTTGTAATGCAAGTTTGATAGTTATATTTTCAATAATGAA
Organism: Oncorhynchus mykiss; assembly: GCF_057628025.1. NCBI lineage: Eukaryota > Metazoa > Chordata > Actinopteri > Salmoniformes > Salmonidae > Oncorhynchus > Oncorhynchus mykiss. The sequence goes on along the minus strand of NC_143042.1, from coordinate 45,586,073 downwards.
TGGTGTCATGACATTGGCCTGTTGGGGGAGGTTTATGACCCCCATAAATACCTTTCCTCTCTCTACTTTATAGAGTTGACTCTTGGAAAACCTTTGTTAACATAGAGTCTGGTAACATCAAAAGGTGGGAAATGGAACCATATTTCGGTAATCCAACCAGTTGAAAACATGCATTGGTACTAAATGAATATGATGTCAGATCAGTTGTTGTCTGAGACATTACTACTAATGATGGTATGACATAAATTGTATCTTGGAAAGTCTACACATTCTAGTTATCAGATTCATATGGAATTGTTGTGCAGTTTAAATGTAATTTTAGCTTCTAAAATGAGAGAATTGGTTTGTCATAGAGTAAACTCTGCTCACTCAGAGGCCCCGCCCAAGTGAACAGACATCGGTTGTAAACTATGAAACACGCCCTTCTCTTCACCACTATATAAACCCGTTGACGGAAATTCAATATTCTGTTCCAAGGACGTGGGGACTTGCGGTCCCTGCGTTAAAAGGGCAAGATCACCTACAGAACTAAGCCAACCTCAGCGTGAGCTCTGGTTGAACGACAAGAACCTAAAGAATTTAGAATCAAATTTCAATATGAAGATGCCGATCAACACGCCGAAAGGATGAATTTCGACTATACCAGCCAGAATATAGCATGAGCTTAAAGTATGGCAACTTGGTAGGAACTTTGAACTCTTATTCACTAAAGAAGTGATACCTTCTAGCCGATTGAGTTAGCCGCAAAAACTGTAAACATGGGCTAGGAAAGGACGGACAACGTATCCAGTCTAACACACAACAACGATACTATAATATATCCAGTTTACCACCAGAGACATTCTTCAGGGGACAAGGAAGATCTCTGTTGAGCAACACGACCAACCTATTGAAGCCGCAGCTCAGAATAAATATTCCTTGCATTTTTTTTCTCCAAATGGGTAGTTATTTAGAATGCATAAGATTCTGTATTTACGATAGCATAGCTTCTCCCTTTGTTACTCAGTCTTCCCGCTCTTTCATTCAAAACCCAAAACCCTTTCTTTGTGTAACCAGCCATCATACAGTGCCTTGCGAAAGTATTCGGCCCCCTTGAACTTTGCGACCTTTTGCCACATTTCAGGCTTCAAACATAAAGATATAAAACTGTATTTTTTTGTGAAGAATCAACAACAAGTGGGACACAATCATGAAGTGGAACAACATTTATTGGATATTTCAAACTTTTTTAACAAATCAAAAACGGAAAAATTGGGCGTGCAAAATTATTCAGCCCCTTTACTTTCAGTGCAGCAAACTCTCTCCAGAAGTTCAGTGAGGATCTCTGAATGATCCAATGTTGACCTAAATGACTAATGATGATAAATACAATCCACCTGTGTGTAATCAAGTCTCTGTATAAATGCACCTGCACTGTAATAGTCTCAGAGGTCCGTTAAAAGCGCAGAGAGCATCATGAAGAACAAGGAACACACCAGGCAGGTCCGAGATACTGTTGTGAAGAAGTTTAAAGCCGGATTTGGATACAAAAAGATTTCCCAAGCTTTAAACATACCAAGGAGCACTGTGCAAGCGATAATATTGAAATGGAAGGAGTATCAGACCACTGCAAATCTACCAAGACCTGGCCGTCCCTCTAAACTTTCAGCTCATACAAGGAGAAGACTGATCAGAGATGCAGCCAAGAGGCCCATGATCACTCTGGATGAACTGCAGAGATCTACAGCTGAGGTGGGAGACTGTCCATAGGACAACAATCAGTCGTATATTGCACAAATCTGGCCTTTATGGAAGAGTGGCAAGAAGAAAGCCATTTCTTAAAGATATCCATAAAAAGTGTCGTTTAAAGTTTGCCACAAGCCACCTGGGAGACACACCAAACATGTGGAAGAAGGTGCTCTGGTCAGATGAAACCAAAATGGAACTTTTTGGCAACAATGCAAAACGTTATGTTTGGCGTAAAAGCAACACAGCTGAACACACCATCCCCACTGTCAAACATGGTGGTGGCAGCATCATGGTTTGGGCCTGCTTTTCTTCAGCAGGGACAGGGAAGATGGTTAAAATTGATGGGAAGATGGATGGAGCCAAATACAGGACCATTCTGGAAGAAAACCTGATGGAGTCTGCAAAAGACCTGAGACTGGGATGGAGATTTGTCTTCCAATAAGACAATGATCCAAAACATAAAGCAAAATCTACAATGGAATGGTTCAAAAATAAACATATCCAGGTGTTAGAATGGCCAAGTCAAAGTCCAGACCTGAATCCAATCGAGAATCTGTGGAAAGAACTGAAAACTGCTGTTCACAAATGCTCTCCATCCAACCTCACTGAGCTCGAGCTGTTTTGCAAGGAGGAATGGGAAAGAATTTCAGTCTCTCGATGTGCAAAACTGATAGAGACATACCCCAAGCGACTTACAGCTGTAATCGCAGCAAAAGGTGGCGCTACATAGTATTAACTTAAAGGGGCTGAATAATTTTGCACTGTTGGATCTGTTGGAAAAGATTAAAGGTCTACAATTTCTGTTTCATTTGTCAATATTAAATTTTTAGTCATTGATTTACTGGCCACCATTACTGTGGTTACATGTTCAGTATATGTATTGACCAGTCTACCTCACTAGCTCACTCTCCATCCCTGCTTTGGATAATTAATAGCATGACTCTCGTACTTTGCCCTTTTCCTTTATGGTTGATATTAACGACGAAAGGAGATATTATGTGTCTCTCTCCTATTGTGTACCACTGTTAAATACCGTGGAGAAAAAAAAAAAAAAACAGGGGAAATAAGTACTTAGAACTACCAATTATTAAAGATAAATATTAAAGAAAAGGGGAAACACAACACTGGACTGAACCCCTTAATTGTCAAACTAATATTAATGTACAAAGTAATTCTCAAAGTAATGTTTTCTTCAGCTCAAACAGCAAGCAAACAAAGTCTATTTTTACATCCATTGAAAATTACAACAGTTCCTCAATGCATTAGAAAAACTTTCCAGCTATCTCCCTTTCCATAACAACTCAGCGTGAAAGGGAAACATGTCATGCCCTGATGACAGGAGCTCAAGCAGTAGAACGTTTGAGGTGAGGTTACTCAGCTCCGGTGAGCTCCTGCCAAAGTCAAGCACTGCTTCTTATCCCTTGTGCAAATAGCAATGTTTTTATTTTTTGGCTCTTTGCAGGCTATTTTTGCATATTTGGCAAAGGTTTATAATTTTAATTTAGAATTGGATAAAATGTTGATTAAACACATTGCAATGATTTTGAGATATGAAGACGTTATTATAAATTAAATTAAACTGTTTAATGAAAATGTGCATATAAAAACCATAACTGGCAAGCAGATTGGTAGAAATTGTCAAATAAATTGTCATTCCACATGAGAAAGTTGGCCGACTACACGCGTAGCCTACCACCGGCAACTTCTGGAGAGTAACATCAGAATCTGTGAAAGCCAGCATGAGAACAGTTAAGGTTTTTTCTTCTTTTTATCTATATCTCGTGGCGCACTCTCGATGCATTTGTCTTATTTCATCAAACCGTAAGCTTTAAGCATCAGACAAGCTCAATGAATAAAGTTGATTTTATTCAAACACATAGGGTGTGTCTATATACGGAAAAATACAAGTTTAAAAATGTTCAATAAATTGGTCGAAAGAACTTTCGGTTCAACAATATTTTTTTTTAGTCAGGGACAGCCATAGACTCATGTATTTGTCCTTTCGCTTATCTTTATCCAACCATTTATTGACAGTTTATAGTGGTGATGGTCACGGTGCATACCAAGGTCACATTACATGTAGTTACAGTGCCTTGCGAAAGTATTCGGCCCCCTTAAACTTTGCGACCTTTTGCCACATTTCAGGCTTCAAACATAAAGATATAAAACTGTATTTTTTTGTGAAGAATCAACAACAAGTGGGACACAATCATGAAGTGGAACGACATTTATTGGATATTTCAAACTTTTTTAACAAATCAAAAACTGAAAAATTGGGCGTGCAAAATTATTCAGCCCCCTTAAGTTAATACTTTGTAGCGCCACCGTTTGCTGCGATTACAGCTGTAAGTCGCTTGGGGTATGTCTATCAGTTTTGCACATCGAGAGACTGAATTTTTTTCCCCATTCCTCCTTGCAAAACAGCTCGAGCTCAGTGAGGTTGGATGGAGAGCATTTGTGAACAGCAGTTTTCAGTTCTTTCCACAGATTCTCGATTGGATTCAGGTCTGGACTTTGACTTGGCCATTCTAACACCTGGATATGTTTATTTTTGAACCATTCCATTGTAGATTTTGCTTTGTTTTGGATCATTGTCTTGTTGGAAGACAAATCTCCGTCCCAGTCTCAGGTCTTTTGCAGACTCCATCAGGTGTTCTTCCAGAATGGTCCTGTATTTGGCTCCATCCATCTTCCCATCAATTTTAACCATCTTCCCTGTCCCTGCTGAAGAAAAGCAGGCCCAAACCATGATGCTGCCACCACCATGTTTGACAGTGGGGATGGTGTGTTCAGCTGTGTTGCTTTTACGCCAAACATAACGTTTTGTATTGTTGCCAAAAAGTTCAATTTTGGTTTCATCTGACCAGAGCACCTTCTTCCACATGTTTGGTGTGTCTCCCAGGTGGCTTGTGGCAAACTTTAAACGACACTTTTTATGGATATCTTTAAGAAATGGCTTTCTTCTTGCCACTCTTCCATAAAGGCCAGATTTGTGCAATATACGACTGATTGTTGTCCTATGGACAGAGTCTCCCACCTCAGCAGTTCATCCAGAGTGATCATGGGCCTCTTGGCTGCATCTCTGATCAGTCTTCTCCTTGTATTTGCTGAAAGTTTAGAGGGACGGCCAGGTCTTGGTAGATTTGCAGTGGTCTGATACTCCTTCCATTTCAATATTATCGCTTGCACAGTGCTCCTTGGGATGTTTAAAGCTTGGGAAATATTTTTGTATCCAAATCCGGCTTTAAACTTCTTCACAACAGTATCTCGGACCTGCCTGGTGTGTTCCTTGTTCTTCATGATGCTCTCTGCGCTTTTAACGGACCTCTGAGACTATCACAGTGCAGGTGCATTTATACGGAGACTTGATTACACACAGGTGGATTGTATTTATCATCATTAGTCATTTAGGTCAACATTGGATCATTCAGAGATCCTCACTGAACTTCTGGAGAGAGTTTGATGCACTGAAAGTAAAGGGGCTGAATAATTTTGCACGCCCAATTTTTCAGTTTTTGATTTGTTAAAAAAGTTTGAAATATCCAATAAATGTCATTCCACTTCATGATTGTGTCCCACTTGTTGTTGATTCTTCACAAAAAAATACAGTTTTATATCTTTATGTTTGAAGCCTGAAATGTGGCAAAAGGTCGCAAAGTTCAAGGGGGCCGAATACCTTCGCAAGGCACTGTATATATATATATATAATGTATTGATTCCTTCGGGAAGTATTCATACACCTTGACTTATTCCACATTTTGCTAGAGCTTGAATTCAAAATGGATTAAATAGAATTTCTCACCCATTTTTATTTTTATGAATTACAGAAATATCTCATTAACAAAAGTATTCACAACCCCTGAGTCAATACATGTTAGAATTACTTTGGCATCAATTACAGCTGTGAGTCTTTCTAGGTAAGTCTCTAAGAGCTTTGCACACCTAGATTGTACAATATTTACACATTATTCATTTGAAAATTCTTCAAACTCTGTCATGTTGGTTGTCGATCATTGTTAAACGGCAATTTTAGATTACTATAGATTGTTTAGCCGATTTAAATAAAAACTGGAACATTCAATGTCATCTTGGTAAGCAACGTTGGTGTATATTTAGCCTTGTGTTTTGGAGTATTGTGCTGATGAAAGGTGAATGTCTCCCTGTCTCTGTTGGAAAGCAGACTGAACCAGACAGCACAACCTGTGACACAGTGTGAAGGATTACCTGTCCCTTGCCCTCTTCTCCTTTGCTATCCTCCCAACTTTTTTTTGTGTCCTCTCCTATTCTCGTCCTCTATGAAATGGGACAGACACAGATATGTGCACCAGTGTTTAGTACCTTTTGAACAACCCTGTTCAACAAATTAGGTTATGCAAAAACAATTTTTGAAAGCCTTATCTTCTTTGACATATGTATTTGCCAAAAGTGTCTACTATCTAGAGTATCTGACTGGACCCTATGCTTAGCCGTTCCAACCTCTTCCTTCTTACAGTCGACTCCCAATCACGGCCTGATGTGATACAGCCTCTTCTCTGCTGTTATGTTTGTGTATCACGTTTATCACATTTCTTCCCGTTTCTTTCCGGTTTTAGACTATTCCCATCACCGCGCATTATGTCAAATACTCTGGAGGTTGCCTTGTCTCTCAAACAGGAGATAGGTGTCAGCAAGCCACAGGCCAGCTTATTCTGAAGGTTCTACCTCGCACTATAGCCGTTTTACTATAGCTGTCCATTACAATAGATACAAAGCTATATTAATAGACAGCTATAGTAATTAACAACTACAACAACTACCTATAGGAAGGACATCAACGGATCTGAGTGGATACAATTACATTTTCAACATTGAGCAACCATACAATAGTAATCCACTGCCCCGCCTAACATGGCCGACCAATTAAATAAAAAATACATGTAAAAAACTATTGTCACATGCTTGCTGGGGGTCCAACATCCAGCAAAGATGTTGAATTGAATAACCAACTTCCAACACATATCCATCCTTAACATCAGGTGCCTTCTTGATCGAGATGCAAAAACCTAGTTTTAACGAAAACACTAGTAAGAAAAAAAAGATATATATACTGTATATAATGCACACCAAGACAGTCAGCTTTTTATTCAGTAATTTGGTCAGAGAAAATACCTTACTAAAATGCATTTGTAAAACATACATCACATCCTGAAAACAAGGAAAACAAGGATAGACAAGAAATTCAAAACACATACATTCTTGGCACACATCCAACTTTTCATTTATCTATTGTTAGAATTTATTATTATCAAAATACAATTCATCTTAATCTTGACTAAGAAATTATATTGAATAGATTGTGATTGTGTGTGGTGTGTGGTGTGTGTGTGTGTGTGTGTGTGTGTAATTATGCCCCTCGCCACTCCAGTTCCCAGAACACCTTATCAACCAAAGTTTCATTTTCCATCTTGCTGAACCACTTGCGGAAATGGCTAATCAACTGTAACAAAAAAAGTACAGACATAAAAATACAGAACAAAAACTTGTTTTGTATTCAACGTGTAAGACAATATATTCCTTTTGATTTATTCGGTATGTGATGGAGGAAAACATCTGACTGAACTTCTGTACGTATTTTTCTCTATATTCTCACTAACTACTGTTGCTCATTGCAGCTTTTTACAAAACTATTTTTCGTGCAATTATCCTGCTATGTGGTTGTTTTACCAATTCATTGTATGTGGCTCTGGATAGGAGCAGCTGCTAAAAATGACTACACTATACATGTCATGTGATTGGAGGATGTGGTGATGAATGTAACGTGATTGGAGGATCTGGTGATGAATGTACTGTGATTGGAGGATGTTGTGAGGACCTCACATTTTGCAGGACCTCTGTCCGTGTGCCACTATCCTCACAGATGGAAGGTTCGCTGGAGGAACACGCCATAGTCATAGTTCGAACTCTCACCGTAGCACCTGGCAGAGAGGGGGGAAGAGAAGGGAAAGAGAGAGCGAGCGAGAGAGAGATCCATGTGAGTTAAGATGTAATGTAAGGGAGTGATGAAGAAAGGTCACCCACAACAAACATTGTCACCGATCATTATGAGATATGTAAGCAAGATATTTCAACAACATGTACATATGTCTGATGTGGTGAGTAATTTACTTGTGGTCTGTGATGTTTGGACGGGCTGGCTTTCCTGGGTTCCCGCCTTCACTCGTACTTCGAAGGTGTAATTGGTCCCAGCATGCAACTCATGAAATGTATAGTTGGTTGCGTGTGTCTCGTACGTCTGCGTATCATTCCAGAATTCAGTTATGTATTTCACCAGGTACATTATTTGTACACCTTGGGATGCCACGGGGGCTTTCCATGACAGGGTGACATGACTCTTATTGAAGGAATTGATTTGGGCTGATTGCGGTGGGAGAGGAACTAAGGGAAGGAGACAGGGAAGAACGATAGAGAGAGGAGTGACTTAAAAGTAGAAGGGAAAATCATACATTTCAAAGTGAAAAACCTCTCAAAGGTCAAAAGCTTTTGAAATTCACATCAGCTGTTGCCCTTTGACACTGTACATTGTAGGAAGAATATTGACTAGATGTCAACAATAAAAAGTCTAAATGTCTTTCTTGTATTTTTATACTACTGCTATGTATCAATATTGATGGAATGTGTTCATCTATTCAAAGAGAGAAAGATTAACTAGTAACTCACGAGTGAAATTTGCAGTGGAAATTGGGTAACTCTTGAGATACCCATTCAGAGTGGTGACTGTCACTAAATATTCAGCTCCTGCCTTTAGCTTGGTGAATGAGAGTTGACTGTTAGTTGTATTCTCTGTTTCCACTTCCTTGTTAGAAGCGTTTAGCTTGAGCTGAACACTGAATGTCTCGTAGTTTCCCTGAGGAGGTGTCCAGGACACTCTGATGGTGTCCTCAGTAATGTCCAGCAGTAAGTTTGTAACTTCACCTGGAGCTATGGGGGAGAAAGGGAAAGAGGGAGAGAAGGATGAATGTGAGACAACAGAAAGATATAAAAGTGACAAATTGAGAATAATAATGGTAGTGTGAAATGATTAGGCTATTGCTATAATAATATTCAGTTATTATACACCATTCACAAAAATACTATCCACCTTACCAATCAACCACCAAATAAATCCACTACCCAATCAACCACCCTCTCAATGAACTAATGCCTCATTATCGTCACTCCGGCAAGAAGTTTCCCCCAGGTACGGGTCTAGGATCAGCTTCGCCTCCCCAACCTTAACCATTAGTGGGGGAAATGCAAAACTGACCCCCGATCAGTGTGTCCAGGGGTAATTTCACCTTACACCATTATCATCTGTCCATACTCACTGGTGCGGCCAATCACTTTGCTGGGTTCTCCCTCAACCGATCCGTCGGGCACCAGTGCCACAACGCTCAGCCAGATCTTGGCACCTGGCGACTGGTTCCCCACCATCAGAGTCGTGTATGTCCGTTCCAGCCTGAATATGTCAACCGTTCTATACTCAAAATAAACAATGGCCTTGTGTCAATCCTGTTCACATGCGTCTTTGTCATACACTGTAGTTCAGAGTCTGTTCTCTGTTCCATAAAGCAGGGTAATGGAGTGTGTTCTATACATTACATTTCTATGTGAATTTGCATGCCATTTTTACATGCATGTTCTGACTGTTCCCATGATGCAACAGTTGGGTCTGTTTATTTATGAAAGAATTAGCAGTAGAAAGTCAAATGGCAAAGCTGGGACCGAGAGACTGAAAAACAGCTTCTATCTCAAGGCCATCAGACTGTTAAACAGCCATAACTAAATCAGAGAGGCTGCTGCCTACATACAGACTTAAATCTTTAGCCACTTTAATAAATGGATCACTAGTCACTTTAATGTTTACATATCTTGCATTACTCATCTAATATATATATATATATATATTTATTTATACACACTGTATTTTATACCATCTATTGCATCTTGCCTATGCCGCTCTGTCATTGCTCATCAATTTATTTCTGTACTCAGCAAAAAATGAAAGGTCCTTTTTTCCAAGACCCTGTCTTTCAAAAGATAATTCGTAAAAATCCAAATAACTTCACAGATCTTCATTGTAAAGGGTTTAAACTCTGTTTCCCATGCTTGTTCAATGAATCATAAACTATTAATGAACTTCTTGACGCTACCCATCCCGTTAGCGGGATCATTTTCTGAATAGCATAGCGCCACAGTCAAATAATATTACAAAAAAATATTCATATTCATGAAATCACAAGTGCAATATTGCAAAACACAGCTGAGCCTTTTGTTAATCACCTGTCGTCTCAGATTTTGAAATTATGCTTTACAGCAAAAGCAATCCAAGCGTTTGTGTAAGTTTATCGATAGCATAACATAACATTATGTACACTAAGCATTAAGTATCTAGGTCACGAAAATCATAAAAGCAATCAAATGAATCGTTTACTTTTGATGATCTTCGGATGTTTTCACTCACGAGACTCCCAGTTACACAACAAATGTTCCTTTTGTTCCATAAAGATTATTTTTATACCCAAAATAACTCCGTTTGTTTGTTTGTCGCGTTATGTTCAGAAATCCAGAGGAAAGATAGGTCACGACAACGCAGACGTATATTCCAAATAATATCCATAATGTCCACAGAAACATGTCAAACGTTTTTTTATAATCAATCCTCAGGTTGTTTTTAAAATATATATTCGATAATATATCAACCGGGTGTGTAGGTTTTTCAATAACACCGGGAGAAACAATGGCCGCTTTACTCTGTAGCGCAAAACTCACTCTGAGAGCCCCCACCTATCCACTTACGCAATGTGATCTTTCACGCTCATTTTTAAAAATAAAAGCCTGAAACTATGTCTAGACTGTTGACACCTTAGGGAAGCCACAGAAAAATGAATCTGGTTGATATCCCTTTAAATGGAGGATAAGCATGCATAGGAACAGAGAGGTTTCAAAATAAGAGACACTTCCTGATTGGATTTTCCTCAGGTTTTCGCCTGCAATATCAGTTCTGTTATACTCACAGACAATATTTTTTACAGTTTTGGAAACTTTAGAATGTTTTCTATCCTAATCTGACAATATATGCATATTCTAGTTCCTGGTGCTGAGAAATAGGCATTTTCAAATGGGTATGTATTTTAGCCAAAAATGAAAATACTGCCCCCTACACGCATTAATGAACATGCACCTGGGGAACGGTCGTTAAGACACTAACAGCTTACAGACGGTAGGCAATTAAGGTCACAGTTATGAAAACTTAGGACACTAAAGAGGCCTTTCTACTGACTCTGAAAAACACCAAAAGAAAGATGTCCAGGTTCCCTGCTTATCTGTGTGAATGTGCCTTAGGCATACTGCAAGGAGGCATGAGGACTGGAGATGTGGCCAGGGCAATACATTTCAATATCCGTACTGTGAGACGCCTAAGACAGAGCTACAGGGAGACAGGATGGACAGCTGACCGTCCTCGCTGTGGCAGACCACGTGTAACAACACCTGCACAGGATCGGTACATCCGAACATCACACCTGCGAGACAGGTACAGGATCGCAACAACTGCCAGAGTTACTTCAAGAACGCACTATCCCTCCATCAGTGCTCAGACTGTCCATCAATAGGCTGAGAGAAGCTGGACTCAGGTCTTGTAGGCCGGTTGTTAGGCAGGTCCTCACCAGACATCACCGGCAACAACGTCGCCTATGGGCACAAACCCACCGTCACTGGACCAGACAGAACTGGCAAAATGTGCTCTTCACTGACAAGTTGCGGTTTTGTCTCACCAGGGGTGATGGGTCAGATTCGCGTTTATCGTCGAAAGAATGAGCGTTACACCGAGGCCTGTACTCTGGAGCGGGATTGATTTGGAGGTGGCGGGTCCATTATGGTCTGGGGCGATGTGTCACAGCATCATTGGACTGAGCTTGTTGTGCGCGTTAACGTGCTCAATGGACTGAGCTTGTTGCTGTGCGTTACAGGGAAGACTTCCTCCTCCCTCATGTGGTACCCTTCCTGCAGGCTCATCCTGACATGACACTCCAGTATGACAATGCCATCAGCCATACTGCTCGTTCTGTGCGTGATTTCCTGCATGACAGGAATGTCAGTGTTCTGCCAAGGCCAGCGAAGAGCCCCAGATCTCAATCCCATTGAGCACGTCTGGGACCTGTTGGATCGGAGGGTGAGGGCTGGGGCCATTCCCCCCAGAAATGTCCGGGAACTTGCAGGTGCCTTGGTGGAAGAGTGGGGTAACATCTCACAGCAAGAACTGGCAAATCTGTTACTTTTGATTTTGACCCCCCCTTCTTCAGGGACACATTATTCAATTTCTGTTAGTCACATTGTAGAAAAGGCCCATGGAGTTGGTGGAAGAATCATTTAATTCATGGCCACTTGCTCAGCTGGGCTAGGGGCGCTTTAATTAGGTCAGGTGGAAATGTCAGACAGATCTCAACTCCATAAAAGGAGGAAACCGCCATGGCCTGATCTCGCTGCTTTCTCTTCCTTAACTCCATCTGATCCAGAAGTTATGTGCATCCATGAATCCACACTACGCAGTAAATATACCACTTTATGGTTAAAGGAATTCCTGCCTCAGTCTCACCCATTCCTCTGTCACCTGACCCGTGACCACCTGTTCACCTTCACCGTCAGTCATCCTTTCTGTCCAGCTACTCAGATTCCACTAATCTTTCACACGTCTGTGGAACTTGTTTAGTTTATGTCTCAGTTGTTGAATCTTATGTTCATACAAATATTTACATGTGAAGTTTGCTGAAAATAAAACGCAGTCGACATTTCTTGTTTTGCTGAGTTTATGTGTGTATACTTATTATATTCCTTTACTTAGAGTTGTGTGTATTAGGTAGTTGTTGTGGAATTTTTAGATGACATGTTATTTATTGGTGCACTGTCGGGAACTAGAAGCACTAGAAGCATTTTGCTACACGCAATAACATCTGCTAACCATGTGCATGTGACCAAACATTTTATTTGCCGTTTGTTTTGAGCTACGACTTGTTAACGTTCTATAGCGGCCAAAAATACTGGATACAGTTTCTATAGTCTCCTCATTCATTCATTTTATTTAGTTAGCCAGGATACTGCACCCAGTAACAATTGCCACTGTTTTCAAGGGAGTCCTGACTTCCAGTCTATATACTTGATAACATGTCTATAGTAAACAACATACCGTAATTTCCGGACTATAAACCGCTACTTTATTCCCACACTTTGAACCTCGCGGTTTATACAATGACGCGGCTAATTTATGGATTTTTCCCGCTTTCACAAGATTCATGCCGCCAAAAAATCTGAGCACCGTTACATAATGTGACGTAAATCGAGCGCGCTTAAACTTCCCATCATTCTGATTACGGTAGTAATTTTGTCACCCTCATCATGGCAAAGACACTGAGAAATGCATATGATGCAGCTTTCAAGTTGAAGGCGATAAATCTGGCTGTTGGAAAAGGAAATAGAGCTGCTGCACGGGAGCTTGGCCTTAATGAGTCGATGATAAGACGTTGGAAACAGCAGCGTGAGGAACTGACTCAGTGCAAAAAGACAACAAAAGCATTCAGAGGGAAGAAAAGCAGATGGCCCAAAGTATTTGCAGCCACTCATCATCAGTGTAAATCGTGCATTTAAGGTGGCGCTCCTTGTTCAGTGGGAGGCTTGGATGACAAGTGGGGAGAAATCATTCACTAAAACGGGCCGCAGGCGAAGAGCATCTTATGGTCAAGTCTGCCAGTGGGTCCTGACAGCGTGGAGCATTGTCAAAAAATCCACTATCATCAATGTGTTTCGAAAGGCTGGACTGCTGCGTGTTGAAGGGGCAGCATGAGCTCAGCGGGGTATTTGCCTCCGGATGAAAGTGACGAGAGCGACAATGAAAACGACCCAACATCGGATGAAGCAATTCTGAGGTTATTCAACTCCGACACCGAAGGAGATGACTTCAGTGGTTTCAGTGAACAGGAGGAGGAAGATAGTGACCAATGACTTTCTTGGTAGGCTACTGTTTTAATTTTTGTTACAAGCCGTGTTTCGTTAAAGCCTATTTATTTTTGTTACAAGCCGTGTTTCGTTTAAAGGCTGTGTAAAGTTCATTTGTTTCAATGTACCAGTAGGCACCTGCGGTTTATAGACATGTGCAGCTTATTTATGTACAAAATACATATTTTTTAATAATTCAGTGGGTGCGGTTTATATTCAGGTGCGCTTAATAGTCCAGCAATTACGGTACTTGGTAACGTTCTATAGTAGCCCACATACTTGTTAACGTTCTATAGCAGCCTACATAATTGATAACGGTTCTATAGCAGCCTACATACTTGATAACGTTTCTATAGCAGCCTATATACTTGATAACGTTTCTATAGCAGCCTATATACTTGATAACATTTCTATAGCAGCCAAAATACTTGATAACGTTTCTATAGCAGCCTACATACTTGATAACGTTTCTATAGCAGCCTACATACTTGATAACGTTTCTATAGCAGCCTACATACTTGATGTTTCTATAGCAGCCTACATACTTGATGTTTCTATAGCAGCCTACATACTTGATGTTTCTATAGCAGCCTACATACTTGATAACGTTTCTATAGCAGCCTACATACTTGATAACGTTTCTATAGCAGCCTACATACTTGATAACGTTTCTATAGCAGCCTACATACTTGATAACGTTTCTATAGCAGCCTACATACTTGATAACGTTTCTATAGCAGCCTACATACTTGATAACGTTTCTATAGCAGCCTACATACTTGATAACGTTTCTATAGCAGCCTACATACTTGATAACGTTTCTATAGCAGCCTACATACTTGATAACGTTTCTATAGCAGCCTACACACTTGATAACGTTTCTATAGCAGCCTACATACTTGATGTTTCTATAGCAGCCTACATACTTGATGACGTTTCTATAGCAGCCTACATACCCGTTGTTTCCTTCTCTCCAGGCGTACGCTCTGTACCCAGAGGTGTTACCTGTCGGCGGTTCCCATTGGAATTGGACACTGTCATTAGTAAGAGCCGTCGGCTTTAAGTTTGACACCATTCCTGGTTCTGAAGGGGAAAGGACAGATCAGTGTGTGTGAGCTGCACTGAACATTTTTATTTTATTTAACTTGGCAAGTCAGTTAAGAACAAATTCTTAACTGCAAATATAAATGTATAAAACTGAACTTTTCAAATCAAATTACATTAACTTTCTCAATGGAATGAAATTCAAATGGAACTTGAAACAGAAAGTCTTATTATTTACAGTTTCCCCTATGGAAATGGTCCTCTAGGAAAACAAGTTAAACATTTGCATAGGAAAAACAACAACAGTGCTCTGACTCACTGGTGTAGGAGGGGATATGCAGCCGATCTCCCTCGATGGACTTGTCCTCCACCTCGGCATTGACCTCAAACGTGTAAAGCCCTCCTGGTATCAGGCCTTTGACCAGGGCGCTCTCTGTGCGTGTGGTCATTTTCAGGTCGGGTTCACCCCTCACCTGAATGTTGTACAAGTCATGGTTGCCCTCAGGAGCGAACCAGGTCAGGAAGATGCTTGTTTCTGAGACATTGGCGACATTGAGTTTTTGGATCACGCCAGGCTCTGAGAGAGAATTCATGATCAGTAGTTAGCATAATCGTCATCATTGATATCGATGTCTTCATATTGTTACAGTAATATCATAATAAATATCTACCGGTAAACAAATATATCTGTCTAGGATCTCTACAACTACTAGTATTAGAAGTAGTGGAACAGTAGCAACAACAGCAGCTGTAGTGGCCCTATTCAACATTAACATTTGCTACTAGTGGTATTCCCCATATTCACTGGTGTAGAAGGAGACGTTCTGTGGGTTGAGGTCTCTTCCACACTTAATGGGGAACACCTGGACTCTGTACTGGGTTCCGGCGGTGAGGTTAGAAAGGTCATAGGTCTGGTTCAGACTGCTGTGGTTTAGGGTCAGGTTGTAGTCAGTGGACTTGACCTCTATCCTGTATCCGCTGATGTCACCAGGCCCACGGGTCCAGCTCAGAGTCGCGCTGTGTAGTGTCTTGTTGGTCATGGTGGCATTACCGTAGAAACGGTCTACATACACAGGTGAGATGCGGTTGTTGATTGGGGTGGGTTGGGGTGAGGGGGAAAGAGAAAGAGGGGGAAAGGGGTGCAAGTCAAAGAAAACACATCAATATGTTTATCAGTACGTTATGCACCCCAAACATCAACATCTCAGTCCACTTCAAGGGAACATCTCAGTAAATTAGAAACATTTGTATTTTTTTAAAACCACCCCCCTACCTTCATAGCAGATATAAGGAAGAAGCTCTGAGCAGATTTTATCGAACCAAAGTCCAAAACTGAGCATGGCTATGCAAGGCTCCTCAATGTACACGTCTGTCTCAGTTTCATTCGTCCCATTGTTCCCACTAGTCATATTGGTGCCATTGATGCCACCAGTAACTCCAGTAAAGAACGTTGATCCCGTCATGACAGACGTCATCTTTGTCACGGCTGGTGTCTTCGTTGACGATGCAGTCATGTTTACCTTTCCTGTGAAAAGGTCATCTGTAGAGTTACCGAAGTCAGTACCATGGTAGCTACTATTAACAGTAGTTACCGGGGGAACGCTGGTAGAGTTGCTGTTATTGGTGCAGCAACACCCACAGTAATTGGGGCGGATGGAATAGTAGTTGTTAAAGATGTTCACAGGATTCTTGGGCTTGGAGAGTATGGGGCGACCGGGGTACCAGTTCTGGAAGGCGAGGGGGTTTCCGTTGGACCAGCGGGACCAGGGGAAGGAGCCGTTGTTCATGGTTTTGCGGAGGCCGATCCAGTAAGAAGAGGTCAGGTTCTGGGCAAGTTGCTGGATGTTTTCAGGGGTCAGGCTCACCATCTCCTTGTAGCACACCTAATAGGACAAGGATAATATCAGGTTATATTGGGTCAGTACTGGTCCTAGAGGGCCACAATGTGTGCCAGCTTCTGTTCCAGTCCAGCAATAATATTTGATAACATCATCATCTAATCATTGTCCTCAATCGAGTCACTGGTTTAACCAGGCGTTTTAAAGCTAGGTTGAGGTTGACAAAAGCCTGCACACATTGGACACTTCTGTTTTACATTGCGTACAAGAAGTCTGTGTGTCCAGGAAAAGTGTCCCATGGGGACAATAAAGATGTTTCCATATTTTAGTGTTCTACCTGGCAGTGTAGCCTGGCCTGTTCCCAAGTGGAGGAGTTGGACTGGAAGAAGTACTGTCTCTCAGCTACACAACACACCACCAACACAGCTGGAAGGAGGGAACGAGGAAGACTTCTGAATATGATTTTGAGTTAACATTCATATACAGCTTACAGTCATTTTCAGTTTCAGTATGATAATCAATGATCCTATTCAGCAAACTTTATAATGCAAGGCTAAAAGTCATGTTAAAATTTGACTGATTTGATTTTTAGCACCTGTGTATCATTCACGGCCATACTCATAATGCATATCAGAATATAAATGCTGATATAGGATTAATTTAGCCTTTTACATCATATTGATTATAATTACATGGACACGGGGGACCTGAGCCTAGATCAGGGGCCATATCAAGTGTCTCAGTGTAGGAGTGCTGATCTAGGATCAGGTTCCCCCTGCCCATGTAATCATGTTCATTGTGATCTAGAAGGCAAAACTGTTCCAAAATCAGCACTATTGATTCAAAAGGTAAGTAAACTGACACCACTGTTATTCCATGTCTACAACTGGGTGCCATTAGATTTGTTTGATGGGATGTTTTTGCATGAGTTTGCATATGAGGGAATGCTAGTCCAGGAAGTTTGGGATATATTTTTTCCAAACAGAATATCCATTGTAAATGTCACTTGAACATTTTTTATTAAAAAGAATGAAACAATTCTCACTCTTGCGCCTTTCTTTCTGGTTTAATAACCTGCCAAATACAATATCTGCTTTCCATGTTAGTTTTGCTTCCCTTGTTGGTAGAACTTACTTAATGATTGTTTGTTTTTTAGACCCTAAAAAGGTTCACCTTTCTGTAGACCTTTAATCAACACATGAAAAACAATACATTTGTGAAACGCAAGACTTGAGCTCACCCCATAATATCAGGTGTTGAATCCTGCCCATCCTTCGACTGGAACGATTCAGACTTCTTTGTTCTGGTCACCGTTTTAGATATTCACACGGGAATACATTTAAATCAGACAAACAGCTGTTGAAATCCACTAAACGTATCCAAGATGAACTGAAGAGGTTAATCAATATCCCAAAACTTACCAAAAGGAGTGAGAACAAACCAACTGCGGACGCAGCATTTGGTCTTTACACCTGTGTAGGCAACGTCTCGCTCTCATTTGAATATGGACACACGGACTGCATTCAGAATGAGAGGATGAGAGAGAAGACTCACAGGGAGTGTCATTGGAGTATTCAGAGTATTATTGGAAAACACATTGACGTGAACAAGTTGAGTCCCCCTAACATGTCAAATTATATTTGATTCCTAGAGCATTTAATATCCCATGCTTATTTGTATGGCTTATTCAAAACTGTCCATGAATGGCTGCAAAAATACATAGCCTCATATAATTAATTTACAAAGACAAGTAGTCACATCAGATTTCAAATATGTGATAACACTGGCAACATTGGGAAGTGGAACTATAAAATAAGTGTGGGGAATAACAGTAGTGTTCTTGATGACAAGCACAGGAATGACCCTATATTGTTGCTCATTGTTAAGAATGACAATTATTCCACTGATCAGACTAAATATGACAAATCTGCCCCTACACACTAAACTAAATTATGTTTCTATTTATTGTCCACCCTCTAGAATAAAATGTACACTTTTGGGTTCATAACCTGTTTGACTAAATTATTTTTCATAGTTCCAAATCAGGTCACTGTACCAAACGTCCCTGCTAAAACACTCTGGGTCTGTCACAGCCTAAATGCCAATCACCAAAATCACTTTTGCTAGTGTGGATTAAATATGCTGTCAAAAGGCTGCATTCTGCAATTAGGGGCGGGAGTAACAGCAACCTAATTTTGTTGACAACATTGTACATACGTTTTTTTTTAGTTTTAAACTCAGTGATAGAACCTTTATCGCCATTAATTTCCACTCTAATCTTGAGGGTTGTTTCTTTAAAACATGCATCCAATCCCCTTGATCCGTAACATAACTTCACCAATTATATGCTTCAATGTTCCGCATTTCACCGTTGAAGCAAGACAGGATAGAGGTTCGCTCGTGATGTTCAATTGCAGTCGCAGATGCTCCGATTTCAAAACGATTTGGAGCACAGTTGAAAAGTTAATGCACTGACTATAATGGACTAATTAGAAGAATAAAAGCAGTACTTTTCAATGCGCGTTAGATAAGGTGTGCAGTGATTAGTGTTTCACGGCCTGAGAGTTGGCAAAAATGTAAAACAGAAACATAGACCTATTTTTGAAATCCTGGCCATTTTTTTCCCCCGCATTCTGTAGGCTACTGCGCATTTTCCATATTTGAGGTTTTGGGTCCAGTGCGGGCTTCAGATTTTCACTTTATCGCATAGTGTGTCGGGTGGTTGCGGATGGATCTTTAGCTACTGCAGGTGGGTGCGGGTGAACAAACCGCTCACCCGCGAATTACTAGTACTCAGCCCATTTCTGTGCTACTTGTACACCCATGACTCCAACACCATTTAAGTTTGCTGACGATACTATAGTGGTGGGCCTTACCGCAGACGTAACAGCCTACAGGGAGGTGGTCAAGAGTCCTGGCAGAGAGGTGCGAGGAAAACAGCCTCGGTCTCAATGACAGTAAAACCAAGGAGTTGATGGTGGACTACAGGAAACGGGGTGAAGGGGCGACGGGCTGCAGTGGAGAGGTTCAAAGGCTTCAAGTTCCTTGGTGTGCACGTCACAGATGACCGGGTATGGTCCAGTCACACCACCACCGCAGTGTTGAAGGTAACAGCGCCCCTAAAACCTCAGGCGACTGAAGAAGGGTTCTCAAGAAGTCCAACAGCATACAATTTAACATTATTCCACTGCGTGACCAAGACACTACCCACTTTATATTTGTAAATACTAATAGTCCATTATTACTATGAATACTACCTCTTCTATGACTTGTTATTTATAACTTGACTGTTTTTGTCGTCATTAACTGATAATGTCCTGAACTGCTGAGGGAGCTCCCACAAGCATTTCACAGCACCTTTTATACCTGCAGTAATCTGTATGTGAAGTATAAAATGTGATTCGGAGCCAAAACCACTAATAGATTTCTTGCCACAGGAGGCTGCTGAGGGGAGGATGGCTCATAATAAAGGCTGGAATAGAGGGAATGGTATCAAACACATAGAAACCATGTTTGCCGTTTTCGATACCATTCCAGTCATTACTATGAGCCCGTCCTCCTCAATTAAAGGTGCCACGCCGCCTGTGGTTCTTGCATAACCCACAGTTGTACCACAAAGGTTCTTTTGAAATCAACGACCGCTCGATTACAGATGGTAGTCATCTATCAAATACCAGAAACTATCTCCCTCCCATTTAGGAACTTATCTACTGGATCAACATGGCTCCCACATGCAAACAAAATGGAACTACAAAGAAGAATTTGTTAAATGGATGCAAGAGAGATACTTGGTTTTGCGTTATTCCTCCACACATGCAAAGCATGCTGGGTCGATATGTAAACATAGCAGTAGGGCTCCAGAGTGTCGCAGTGGTCTAAGGCACTGGATCTCAGTGAAAGAGGCTTCAGTTCCCTACAGTTCCTGGTTTGAATCCAGGCTGTATCACATCCGGCCGTAATTGGGGGTCCCATAGTTAGATAAAGGTTAAATATACTTAGAGAATGGTCTGGGACAGTGAAGTAGGTCAGCTGAAATAATAGAGTACGCAACATTTGGTTCTGGGTTCTGAGATTACGGGTAGTCTCTAGACAACCTTGTCACGCACCCATGTCACCTTGTTCATCCGCAGGGACTTTGTATATTAAAAAAAACTCATAACTCAAAAGACTGCAGGTATTGAGAAAAGACTGAGGATTTTAAGTATTACTTAAGAAATTGCTTTAATTGATTTTAAAAGTTCCCTGAAATGTCTCCTTTCCCACTAAACAAAATAGAGCCTCATGTCTCAGCACCGAATTACATCAAAAAGAGTTTCCATCAGAGAACGATAAATTAAACAAATATACATGTGCTAAGTGTATCATAATCATAGTATCAGACCGCTTCACAAGAGAGAGAACTCAAATGTATTTTTTTTTTAACAATGAAAAAACATTCTAACCAGAGCAACAAGTTAAAAAAAAAGGGGCAAAAGAAGGTTTCAGGGGGAGGGATAACAGCAGTTATGTTCAACAGGTATAAAAATACTAACAGGCAACTGGCCAATTAACTGGTAACAAAGCATCGTGGCTAGGCAGGTCAAGATATGAATACTTGATTTAATTGGTCCAAATCATAAAAGCACAAGCTAAAGTGCTGTTTGGGGGGCAGGTGAGGAGGAGGAAGTCCCAGCAGATGGTTAAGGCAGTGGGAGGAGGGGTCTTAGCTTACCTAGCTAATTCTAAACCAAACCCTAGGCCATACACTTACGCAGTTTGTGTTATACTGAAATTGTTGGACTGGTATCCGAAATATGGTGAAAATCCCAACATGGTACTTGTACTATTTGAGAAGGTCCGGTCACAATTTTCCTAGCTGTTAAAAGCTCCGGATGGACAGTCATTTACCGCCATATAAAAAAAAACAATACAATAAAAAATAAAACAACTTTTTACACAGTTTGAACTGTTTTGAAGCTAATTTCCTGCAATTCTACACATTTTGCCATGTCTTGCGTGTTCATATGACAACATTTATTAAAATGTTGGTCCGTCGCTATTGACCCCTTTCTGGGTCCAGCGTATGGCTGTCTAGGTGGAGCTATTACTATCTTGCTAATATCTATCCTTTCAGAAGTGCCTACATGTAGGGACTAGGGTTTGGTATTGGGCATTTAACTTGGGAGTCGCAACTTAATGTTGGTCTGGAATAGACAGGAGAATAAGGACCGACGTGTCCTGGCCTTAGTCCGAGTCGCTCCTGTCTTCCTTTGTAAGCAGCCGCTTTCCGCTCTTCGGGGCCATTGCTTCTTGCTTGAGGATCTTTGCGGAACTAAGAAAGACAAATACAGGACAAACAGAGGGTGAGACTGTTTACCATTGAGAGGAGAACATGTATGTTGCAGGTAATAGATGTGGGTGGGGGTGGGGGGGTAATGCATGTAAATGGTACATGGGGATTTTAGGGAGAAGTTCCTGTCGTCAGGATGGCTGCCGCTGGTAACTTACCCTTTCTTCTTGTATTTCTCCTGCTCAGCGGGAGGAATGTGGTCCATCAGCTCCAGACTGTCATTGATCTTCTTGAGCCACTCATAGTGCTCTCGGCCACGGACCTTAGAGGAGAGAGGGAGGAAATGAGAGGGGATTTCCCTTGGGCACAACCATGCAGTAGAGATACACAAATTCTCCCTCACAAAAGTGCCTCTGTGTCTGTCAGCTTGTGTGTGTGTCATTCCCTCACCTGCAACAAAAATACATTGTCCTTGTCTTCATCCTCGGTGCTGGAGCCATTCTTGATCTTCTTGCTGGTCCCTGGAGGGGGCAGGGCCTGTTGGGACTCTGAGGAGAGAGGAGACAAGGTCAACAATGACATAGGAGACGAGGGTTGAGACGTGGCCCGAGTCTTACTTCTCTTGGAGCCGTTGGTGGTCTTGGTCCCGTTCAGTTTGTTTGTGTTCTCTTCTTCGGTCTTGCGGTCCCGGCCGGGACAGGCACACACACGGACCTCGAAACAACGGCGACCCAAAACCTGACCCCTAGAAAGGAAGCAAAGGGGTGAAGAATAGTGAAAGTTAGAGGCAATAAACTCACGGGGAGCAAAACACACTAGGGATGTGCATCTTTCACTTCCAAGATGATTCGATATGCATCTAGATACAGTGCATTCGGAAAGTATTAAAACCTTTTTGGGATAGGGGGCAGCATTTTCACTTTTGGATGAATAGCGTGCCCAGAGTGAACTGCCTTCTACTCAGTCCCAGATGCTAATATATGCATATTATTATTAGTATTGGATATAAAACGCTGAAGTTTCTAAAACTGTTTGAATGATGTCTGTGAGTATGGCAGGCGAAAACCTGAGAAAAATCCAACCAGGAAGTGGGACATCTGAGGTTTGTAGTTTTTCAAAGCTTGGCCAACTGAATACAGTGTCTACGGGGTCAAGTTGCACTTCCTAATGCTTCCACTAGATGTCAACCGTCTTTAGAAACTTGTTTCAGGCTTCTGCTATAAAGGAGGGGGGAATGGGAGCTGAATGAGTCATGGGTCTGGGAGAGTGTCTCAGGCTCGTGATGCGCGCTCACGACAGAGTTAACTCTCGTTCCAGTGCTTTTTTTTCAGACAATGGAATTCTCCAGTTGGAACCTTATTGATGATTGATGTTAAAAACATCCTAAAGATTGATTCCATACATCGTTTGACATGGTTCTACGACCTGTAACGTAACTTTTCGAGTTTGTGCCTGGACGTAGTGCTCGTGCCTCATGAAGATGGATTACTGGGCTGAACACGCTAACAAATGGCTATTTGGACATTAATGATGGACTTTATGGAACAAATCAGTCATTTATTGTCAAACTGGGATTCCTGGGAGTGCATTCTGATGAAGATCAAAGGTAAGTGAATATTAATGTTATTTCTAACTTCTGTTGACTCCAACATGGCGGATATTTCTTTGGCTGGATTGGGCTCTGAGCGTCGTACTCAGATTATGCTTTTTCCTTAAAGTTTTTTAGAAATCTGACACAGCGGTTGCATTAAGGAGAAGTCTCTTTAATTCTGTGAATAACACTTGGATATTTTAATCAATGTTTATTATGAGTATTTCTGCAAAATCACCGGATGTTTTGGAATCAAAACATTACTGCATTTAACGCACCAATGTAAACTGAGATTTTTGGATATAAATGTGCACATTATCGAACAAACACACATGTATTGTGTAACATGATGTCCTATGAGTGTCATCTGATCATCAAAGGTTAGTGATTCATTTTATCTATATTTCTGCTTTTTGTGACTCCTATCTTTGGCTGGAAAAATGGCTGTGTTTTTTTGACTTGGCTATCACCTAACAATCATGTTGTGCTTTCGCTGTAAAGCCTTTTTGAAATCAGACACGATGGGTAGATTAACAAGAAGTTTCTTTCATTTGCTGTATTGGACTTGTTAATGTGTGAAAGTTACATTACATTTCACGCGCTGCCTTTTCAGCGGAATGTTGTCGAGGGGTTCCACTAGCGGAACGCCTGCCCTAGAAAGACCCCTGGACTTTTTCGACATCGTTACGTTACAGCCTTATTCTAAAATGGATTAAATTGTTTCCCCCCTTTAAGCTACACACAATACCCCATAATGACAAAACAAAAAGTTTATTTTTTAGCAAAAAATTATAACCTGAAATATTACATTTACATAAGTATTCAGACCCTTTACTCAGTACTTTGTTGAAGCACCTTTGGCAGCGATTACAGCCTAGCCCAAGAGTCTTCTTGGGTATGACGCTACAAGCTTGGCACACCTGTTTTGGGGGAGTTCCTCCCATTCTCTGCAGATCTACTCAAGCTCTGTCAGGTTGGATGTGGCGCATCGCTGCACAGCTATTTTCAGGTTTCTCCAGAGATGCTCGATCAGGTTCAAGTCCTGGCTTTCACTGGGCCACTCAAGGACATTCAGAAACTTGTCCCGAAGCCACTCCTGCGTTGTCTTGGCTGTGTGCTTAGGGTCATTGTCCTGTTGGGAGGTGAGCCTTTGCCCCAGTCTGAGGTCCTGAGTGCTCTGAAGCAGGTTTTCATCAAGGATCCCTCTGTACATTGCGCCATTCAACTTTACCCTCGATCCTGACTAGTCTCCCAGTCCCTGCCGCTGAAAAACATACCCAGAGCATGATGCTCCCACCACCATGCTTCTCCAGACATGACACTTGGCATTCAGGCCAAAGAGTCCTTTAGGTGCCTTTTGGCAAACGCCAACGGGGCTGTCATGTGCCTTTTACAGAGTGGCTTCCATCTGGCCACTACTAAAGGCCTGTTTAGAGGAGTGCTACAGAGATGGTTGTCCTTCTGGAAGGTTCTCCCATCTCCACAGAGGATCTCGGGTTCTTGTTCACCTCTTTGACCAAGGCCCTTCTCCCCCAATTGCTCAGTTTGGCAGGGCAGCCAGCTCTAGGAAGAGTCTAGGTGGTTCCAAAATTGGAAAATGGAGGTCACTGTGGACCTTCAATGCTGCAGACATTCTTTGTTACCCTTCTCCAGATCTGTGCCTCGACACAATCCTGTCTCTGGAGCTCTACGGACAATTCTGTCAACCTCATGGTTTGGTTTTTGCTCTGACATGCACTGTCAACTGTGGGACCTTATATAGACAGGTGTGTGCCTTTCTAAATCATGTCCAATCAATTTAATTTACCAAAGGTGGACTCCAATGAGTTGAAGAAACATCAAGGATGATCAATGGAAACAGGATGCACCTGAGCTCAATTTCGAGTATCATAGCAAAGGTTCTGAATACTTATAAAAAAATAAAACGTATTTACATAAATTAGCAAAACCCTGTTTTCGCTTTGTCATTGTGGGGTATAGTGTGCAGATTGAGTAATTTATTTAATTTAATCCAGTTTAGAATAAGGGTATAATGTAACAATGTGGAAAAAGAAGGGGTCTGAATACTTTCCCAATGCACTGTATACGGGATACAATACATTTTTAGTTTGAAACGATTCAGTGCGATTAGAGAAACGAATCGATGTGATAAGATGCACTAACTTCTGTTGCATAAACATTCACTTTCCATTCTAAATTCAAATCTGCTGCCGATGGAGCTCATGAGCTGGGCCTCTCCGAGTTGGATCTGTTGGAGCAGACTTGTGCGCGTACATGCGTAAATCGTGTTTATGGTTGTCTCTCAAGTTTGGCGTTCAGCTTTTTCGCGCCGGACGCTTTATCTGCTCCACCACGCACCTGTCTGGTAAGGTTGAACGCCTCCTCTCCCACTCAGCCTCCCGACCAAAGCTCTCCCAAGCGGGTGGGCCATCTGCTCCAGTTACCTGCTGCTTGGATCCCACCCGGCGATCTACCCTGGCCTGTCTCCCAGTCTGGTACAGGTACCCCCGCCACACTCCCCCAAGCTTTCGGTTAGCTCCAGCACACACTCACGCCGTAGACTTTGGACTGATCTGAATGTTTACCTAGGCTAATTAACTTGTGAATCTTATGTGAGCTTTATTCAGAAATGCTTTTCATTAACTAGCATCGGTCTACTATTTATTCATCTCAGACTTTTATAGCCTATTGGACTCAGAGCCACGTTATTGTGTTGGGGCGATTGACTTAACTTACAATGTCTAGCCTCAAGACATTTCACTTTTTTATTGTGCCATTTGCTCCATGACTCCTGCACACTTTGTTGAGTATGTGGTTGCTCATTTACCAGAACGTGGATTAGACAATGTTCGTTCCCACCCTCGCGACAAACTTCTTTATTGGTTACATGTACTCTAGGCCTCCCATCCTATTCTAACCCTCTCTCGCTGGCTTTGTATTCATGTTACCTGATGAAATTGCTGTACAATATAATCTTGTTGCCACCTGATGCACATTCAAATGTCATTAAAAATATCAACACTGCAGAGCTCTCCCTGTCCTCTACCGTGCCCTGGAAATGTGCATGAACACACTGGCCCGTCTATGGTTGCTAGTCACAATTCTGATATTTGCTTTGATGATTTCTGCCCTTGTAACAGCCTTGGTTGTCTGCACGTTAACACTAGACGCGTATTACCTGAAATGGATCAATTGAAAGTGTGGGTTCACAGCTCCAATCCAGATATGTTGGTCATTATTGAGACATGGTTAAGAAAGAATGTTCTGATGTTAAACTTCCAGGTTATAACCTTTTTCGGCAAGACAGATCTTCCAAAGATGGGGGAGTGGCCATCTCTACCAAGGATCACCTTCAGTGCTCGGTTGTCTCCAACAGGTCCCCAAACAATTTGATTTGCTGGTTTTAAGCATTAAGCTTTCAAATAGCTCTTCGTTGACTGTTGCTGGGTGCTATCGTCCTCCATCAGCACCAGCCTGTACCCTACCTGCCCTAAGCTCTCTCATGGCCCTTTACACCAAGTCTTAATTTGTCCTGCTAGGTGACCTAAACCAGTACATGCCTAAACCACCTGGCCAAGTTAAAACAATGGGACTCCCTAAATCTGATCACCAATCCCACATGGAATGACCCCAAATACCAAGAAAAGTCTACTCTCCTTGACGTTATCCTCACAAATAATCCTGATTGGTATCAGTCTGGTGTTTTCTGTAATGACCTTAAGTGATCAGTGTTTTACAGCTTGTGTTCGTAATGGCTGCTCAGTGAAAACGACCTCTCCGGATTCGTCATAGATGCTTGCTGAAATGCTTTCCTACATGACCTGGCCTCTGTAAATTGGTATAGAATCAGCTTGATCCCCTTTGTTGAAGATGCTTGGAACGCAATTTATTTTGTTGCATCTTTTCAGTGGTATTGTTAACAAGCATGCCCCCATAAAGACAATTAACAACAGGATCAGACCCTGGTTCGACCGTGATCTGGCAGTGTTACTCCACCTCAAGAACATCATTTGGCGAAAGGTTCTGAAAAAGCGTATGGCTAGGGCCTCCCGGGTGGCGCAGTGGTCTAGGGCACTGCATCGCAGCGCTAGCTGTGCCATCAGAGACTCTGGGTTTGCGCCCAGGCTCTGTCGCAGCCGGCCGTGACCGGGAGGTCCGTGGTGCGATGCACAATTGGCCTAGCGTCGTCCGGGTTAGGGAGGGCTTGACCGGTAGGGATATCCTTGTCTCATCGCGCACCAGCGACTCCTGTGGCGGACCGGAAGCAACTTGTCAATAAACTGACTGGCTTTCTTGATATAGTATTCTTGATATATAGTATTTCTTGATATAGTCTATAGTATTCTCTCTGGTATGCAATCTGGTTTCTGCTCAGGTTATGATTGTGTCACTGCAACCTTAAGGTCCTCAATGTCACCATTGCCTTTGACTAAGCAATGTTGTGCTGCCATCTTAATGGACAAAGCTTTTGATACGGTACACCATTCCAAACTTCTGGGTCGGCTAAGGAGTATTGGTGTCTCCGAGGGGTCTTTGGCCTGGTTTGCTAACTACCTCTCTCAAAGAGTGCAATGTGTAAAGTTAGAAAATCTGCTGTCTCAGCCACTGCCTGTCACCAAGGGAGTACCCCAAGGCTTGATCCTAGGCCCCATGCTCCTCTCAATTTACATCAACAACATAGGTGTTAGGCAGTAGGAAGCGCCCTTGTCCAATTATATGCAGATAGTATTTTACTCAGCTGGCCCCTACACAGATTTTGTGTTGTAGAGAGTTCAAAAAAGCTTTCAGTGTTCAGACAGCTTTCTTTGCCCTTAACATTGTTCTGAACACCTTCAAAACCAAAAAGGTATTGTGGTCGTGTAATAATATTTCACCATTGTCTCAATTTAATGGTATAGACCAGTGGTGGGCAAACTTTTTGGCTCGAGGGCCACATCGGGATGGTCGTATTTTTTGGGGGACCAATTGTTTGTTAAAATCAATTTGCGGGGGCCTCCCGAGTGGTGCAGCGGTTTAAAGGCACTGCATCGCAGCGGTCGTCACTACAGACCCGGGTTCGATCCCAGGCGGTCACACAGCTGGCCGTGACTGGGAGACCCATTGGCCCAGTGTCGTCCAGGTTAGGAGAAGGTTTAGCAGGCGGAGATTTCCTTTTCCCACCACCATCTAGCGACTCCTGTGGCGTACTGGGCGCATGCACGCTGACCAGGTGTATGGTGTTTCCGCCGATACATTGGCGCGGCTGGCTTTCGGGTTAAGCAAGCATTGTGTCAAGAAGCAGTGTGGTTTGGCTGGGTCGTGTTTTGGAGGACACACGGCTCTCGACCTTCGCCTCTCCCGAGTCCGTACTAGAGTTGCAGCAATGAGACAAGACTAACTACCAGTTGGATACCACAAAATGTCTCGCAGGCCGGTTTGAAGTGCCCGGCGGTCCGTACTCCCCCCCCCCCCCAGGTTAGACCGTTCGGAAGTTGACAGTTTTACTTCTTCTCCTGTGTCAACCATGCAGTGCGGGTAGCTTAGGCTACTTTTATTCCCGTATAACAATTTAACACCACATTTCATTAAAACAGAACCGAGCAAATTCATTGATTGTCATAACAAAAAAATGCCTAATATTGTGCATGCTATTTTCCAAATATTTGCATGCTGACAGTGACATGCAAATATGGCAGATCAGGAATAGGCCTACTTTTCATTACTCAGTGCTCGTAGCTGCGCACAGTATGCAGCTTTACTAGGCTACTGATATTTCGTGGGGTTGTTCGGCATGCAAAATGATTAGAGATCAATGAGTCAAAACAATTAGATGCTGAAGGCACGGACGCAGTTGTCACAAAATGAGGTATTTTCAGAAGGTAGAAAGTAATTTAGCACATTGTTTTTGTAGGCGATTCTTAACGTTTGAACCAATTTTGTGACAGATGCATGCTAAATTTGGATCGGAGTCCCGCTGACAGACGCACTCATATCTTACATTTTTCAACCGGGGACAGATCATACATCCCTAAAAAAAACACACACATTACGGAAAATGTAACGCAAACTCAGACCCTGATGCGCAATTTCCAAAATAAAAACACAGTGAGAAGGGATATGGAGAGACACTTACTCCTGGGTCTCCAGGGTCAGGATGGTGAGGATGGGCCGTCTGTTCATACCACCCATGCAACTGGAGTTACACATGAAGTTCAGGAGAACAGTAGTCGTTTCAGAGCCCAGCTATACAAACACATATACACAATGGTAAGCTTCACTTGAACGTACATTGACAAATGCAAAATAGACAGATGTCTCAATGAAAGTGTCAAGAGAAATGGCAAATAAAATACCATTGATAAGAATGAATAGAACGGTCTTGGAAGCTCAAATCCAGCCAACTGGTTAAAGCATGGGTCCATAATGGCTTCCTGGTATGGTGATATAATGATTTCCATGATAATGTAGAATGTTAATTCAAATGATACAAACTGACGTGGCTATTGTTTAAATAATTTCATTTGAGTTGATTCAACAAATCGCAGAACAGATTGATGGGGCACACTTCCTGCCTTGCTCATCTGGGTACACTTGCAATGGCCGCCAGTCCACCCATTATGCAATCATTTACTTGAATGGGGAGGACCGTTCTATTAATTCTCTTTCTATATGGTATACCTGAGGAGGCTCATAGGGCAGTAGCACACTTTGACGCTTGGTGTTTCCATCCTCCAGGTATTGAGCCCACTGGCTCCCCTCCACCCTAATCAAGTGACTGCGGTGGACCACGCCTAGATAAAAAAAAAAACAGGAAGTAGACAAGTAGTGAGGGGGAGTCTCCTCTGTTTCTGGGACAATCTTTTACATGAGGTATACCTTCACTCCATCTCTCTGAGACCATGGAGAATATTATGATTAGATTTGCATGGGTTTCATTCCCTCTTTATTCATTTACATGGCTAAATACAAAAACTGAGCCAAAATAAAATCATGCATATTAGACCATTTTTTTCCACTCTAAGGGCAAAATACTTATTATCTTCATCAGTTTTGAATGTTCACCTTAGACTATAAACACACACCCACCTTCATTGTTATCTGAGGCGCTCTGGTGGTGGGGGCAGCGCCGGACGACCTCAGAGACATGCTCAGACTTCTTGTAGATAGCGGTGGCCCTGAGGATGGCTCCTGGCGGGGGATCCATGGCCATCAACACCTCCACAGGGCACGTCTTAGCCAGCTGGCAGTACAGCTTGTTCAGCTGCACAGAATACTGGGAGGGGAGCGAAAACAATGAGCAACCAGTTGTATGTGTCTATAGGAATTTCATTTTGTGAAACAAAGTGGTGAATTGAATTGATAAAAAGTGGAAAAAAATAAGCACTTTGGTGAAGTTATTTCACTTTGGCTATATTTTGTGTGTGTGAGTATTATCCATTTATAAAGTTTACATAAAATACTGAACACTAGCAAATGGTGGGCTTAACACCTACAGGTATAAGATCATAACACATTAACAATTATATTAATATTCGGAAGAAATCGTAAATACCCTGTTTATAACTATACATTTTGACCAAAAGGGCTGCATTTGAACCCTTTCCATAATGGAGCCCTTGTGTGGAACATGCCCTGTCATGTCAGACCCATGCATTACTGCCACCTACCAGCATGCAACTCCTCAGTTCCAATGAATGAGTTGCAGGGGGCGTTAGTTTGAGGGCAGCACACCCTAACTCAAGCCTGATAGACCTATCATAGTACGGTGACATGTGAGTCACTGTGGAAACCTTGCTGCTATTGGCTGTTTTAATCCAAATACTTTTTCGCCAAAACCTTGAGTTTCAGCAAATCGTCACAATGAACTGGATTCCAGTTGAATGCAACCACAGGGAATTAGAATGAGTGGAATATCTTTCATCTCTGTCGGAGGTAAAGTAACTGCAATTTACTGTAATTAATTCATTGAAATGAGACCATGGTTTAACAAACTGGTTTGAAGCCATTTCACTGTTACTTTTTTGACAATCACAATAGGTACCTTAATCAAAATACTTCAAAATAGATGTTTCCTCCAGAAGAGAAAAGTAATTCTAAAGTTGAGAGATCAATAGAGAGAGAGATATATATATATATAGCATGTGAATATACAGTGAGACAAGGCTTCTTAAAGGGTGGGGCTGGACCCCATGGAAGGCTGTGTTTCATTCCTATAGAGTACCACAGTATGAGTCATAATACCCATAAAGCCTAGCAGTCAAACAAGGAAAGGGTTCCAACCATTTGTCCACCATAAATTGTTCCCACTGGGCAGTGGTTCCCAAACTGTGGGGCTCATTCTAGCTTTAAACTTCCTCTTGAAAATTGCAATAGTAGAATGCACAAGGTGCAATTTCTATATTTGGCAGCGTGCATCATCAGTTTCTCTTGTCATGTTAGTCATTGCATACCTTAGAAAGCAATTTATAACTTGCCAGAAATGTCCAGATCAACTAGTCCATGTCAGCCAAAGTGTTTTTAGGTAGGTTTTGTAGCCCATAGATATTGTAATTTGTGTCACTCAAATATCACATGAATACCCATTAGACATGCCAAAACGTATAGAATTGCTAGAAAATCTGCTTTAAACCTGCTAAATGTTCTCCGCCAACAAGAGGGGAGTGAAAAGTTTTTCATGAACATTGTTAGTGCCCATAGAAATAGACGTCCCCCAATGCTAGGGGCCCTGAGGGAAAAAGTGTGGGAACCCCGGCCATAGGGGATTTTAGAAACACTTAAAATAAGGGCTGTGTTTTGTTTAGACTTACCCTGGTGTGACGTTTTGATCACCACGTAAATCGCTCTAGGACAAGGTGACTTATAATATATTCGCCTGTATTTACCCCTCAAATTAAATTTGCAGCTATTTAGTTGCTAATGTGGCTATCGTAAAGAACTATAAATGCCGTGATGATCTGGATGAGACTGACTTGAGGCAAAGCTAAGAATCTTTGGATTAATTATCTAATGTTAGTTAAGATTTGTAATGATTAAATTGGCTAAATGTCTTTAACATGTATAATTCTGTGAAGTGTCTTGTGCAAGTTTTAAATGGGGCGGCAGGTAGCCTAGTGGTTAGAGTGTTGGACTAGTAACTGAAAGGTTGCAAGATCAAATCCCTGAGCTGACAAGGTAAAAATCTGTCGTTCTGCCCCTGAACAAGGCATTTAACCCACTGTTCCTAGACCTTCATTGAAAATAAGAATTTGTTCTTAAAGGTAAAAAAAAAAATACATATGTTTTAATGGACACAATACCTGTTAACAAAGGAGTCAGCTAGAGATGACGTGCAGGAGCTTGCAGGGATTTGTAGTATTCCATCATGTCTACTTTGATGCTAATTAGCATTTTCGAAACAGAATAAATAGAGCCGAATACATTGATTGAAAAAGTCACCTTGTATGAGAGAGATTTACATACTTACACGCCAGGGTAAGCCCACGCAAAACACATCACTTATTTTAAGTGATAAATTACCATATTATCATGAATTATAAACTGGGTGGTCTGAGCATTGGTAAAATATTTTCACTGTTCTAATTACGATAATAACCAGTTTATAAAAGGCAACTCTGGAGTTTGTGGTATATGGCCAATATACCACGGCTAAGGGCTGTAATTCAGGCACTTCTGTTGGGCAGAAGAACAGCCCTTAACCACGGTATATTGGCCATATATACCACACTTCCTCGGGCCTTAACTATACGTGTGTGCATGTATTCAGGCATGAGCATGTGCAGTAAGCCATATGCATGACACTCACAGTGGAAGTGACAGACTTGGCGGTACCCGACTTCTGGAATCGCAGCTGGAAGCCGTGCTTCCCAGGGTAGTCGTTGGTGGAGGGGACTGTGGAGGCGGGGGGAGGCACGCTGTCCAGGTTTGACACAGAGGGCTCCACAACCGGGGGCTCCAGCAGTTCAAACAGGACCTCGTCAAAGACCTTGTGGAGAGTCGCGTCGGGAAGGAGCTGTGAGGGAGGTAAGTGGATGCCATTTATCTACAGAGGAGTAAAGCATTCAAGTTATCAGTTGCTTGTTACATTTCTGTCTGAATAATGAAACAGGAGTGCCCACCATGGAAATCAAATTACCAGAGAAAAAAAAAATGAGCCCATTCTAAAAACGTGTGGCGTCACGAAAATACTTCCTTTACGTCATGAGGTAGACAATAAAACGTACCGAGACATCCAGGTCAGACCAGTTTTCAGTAGCAACCAGTGGAATACTGGGCCCCTGAGGTGTCATACTATAAAAAAGAAATCACCGGATCAGTCATTATTATTATGGCCCTAAAAAGACCTATGCAGAAAAGGTGCTTTAATACATTGAACAATGTCTCTGGGCTTCCACTCACAGAACCACCTCGATCTAGTCTAGAAGTAGCTACCTACCTTGGTAGTCTTAAACATAAGTCTGTGGTCCTAAAAGTTGTTAAAAACTTACTTGCTCTCCCAAATCTGCTGGAAGGAACATTGGCCCAGGGGGGGGCTGAGCTCTTCCATCCTGTATCCGTTCACTTTCTCGACAGTTCACAAGACCGGTTGGGAGGAGAGGATTGGACACAGGGACACAAGGAGGGAGGAAGGCGATAGGATCTAGGAGAGAGAGCACACCCATGTAATTAGTTAAGAAAAAAATCTATACTAGTTTTAGCAGCTACCGGTGTCTTCAAAACAATACATTTATGGAATGAGTGGGGAAAGGGGGACAACAGCTCCCAAGTGGCACTGCAGTCTAAGGCAGTGCATCTCAGTGCTAGAGGGGTCACTACAGACCCTGGTTCGAGTCCAGGCTGTATCACAAACGGCAGTAATTGAGTCCCATTGGGCAGCGCACAATTAGCCCAGTGTCGTCCTGGTTAGGGTTTGGCCAGGGTAGGCCTTCATTGTAAATAGGAAATTGTTCTTAACTGACTTGCTTAGTTAAATAAAAAAAGGCTAGAATGCAGGTAATGACCGACTGGGTTGTGTAGTTAGCTAGACAGCAATGTGAGCAAGTGGTATTAGGCTAATCCTCATCTAAATCTATGATTAACTTGCAACCCACCCTGTACAGAGAGAAATAATAAAGGTGTCTATGTATGCCATGGTTCATTGGACAGAGCCTATGAGGGAAATTAACGTCGTTGTTGTAGGCCAGGGATCATCAACTAGATTTCTACATTTGTATATGATCACATGTATCTCTCTTATGCGTGGGAATACTTGGGAACGTTTTTTTTTAAAGTAAATCACTTGAAGCGGATTTCCTGGGGGTTTTGCAGTCATGTCTGACAATGAGAACTTGGGGACAAAATAAAACCACCTGTGGGCCAAATCCAGTTGGGGAACCTTGTTCTAAGGTAAAGTTAAATGAATACACGGTGAAAATAAGATCTATGGTAAACACAGGCTTAGGATATCTTATTTCTTGTTCTATGAGAACCAGCTAAATAACTTTTTTGTAAATTCTATAGAATTTATGTAATAATAAAAACGGTTTCATAATTCATAAAGATCATGTTAACTGGCATAGACCGCTTTCGGTGTTCCCAAACATTGCCGCACGAGGGAGATGCGCGCAAATTGTTAGATAAAAGTTATTATAAATATTATAAATATGAATGTCAGTACCCTGCGGAAAGGCCGCAGTTGTACATGAAACACATTGGTACAGATAAGCGTTTTCAGAATTGACCTTTTTACAAGTATCGACTGAAGGTGGCTCAATCTTGTTTCTGACAAATCGCGCGAGGGTTTGAGCGTTCCTCAGTTAAGGCCTAGCATGTCCTAGCTAATTAGCGAGCAGGTTAGACACCCAAAACAGTCTGAAACGTAAGCGATTCGTGATCATCATCCCACTTCCATGTCATATAATACTACAATGTGTAGTGGTTACATTTGTATTAATACAACGAAATACAAGACACACCAAACTTCACCCACCATCTTCCACTAAAATCTGCTAGCTCAGCTGTAAGCTTGACTGGCTTTTTTACTAGAATCTCAAATCAACAACGACCACAAACTTTTCCAGGCAAAATAATTTGCTACGCTGCCTAAAATAAAGTAAACATGGATTTATACCTCGCCTCCCGTTTATGAATCTTTTCTTGCAGCACCTTGGTTCTCTGTCAATGCAATCCGTAGCAGCTATAAAGCAAAATATTTTGTTTCAGTGAAAAGCGTGCATTTCGGGGATTTCCCCAATAACCAGAATAGGGGAGGGGCTGTGCAGAGTTCACAGGCCACCAATCAGAGGCTGCGCCCACCGAGGTGTATGTTTTTAAATGAAATTGCGCGAAATGTTCCAAAAACAAAATATTAAGTGGATACATTTTACATTTTGGTATTGCTAAATTATATTGGCTGAATGCAGGAATGAAAACAAATATTGTGGCGTTTGAGGCACATCATTCATTGCTGGTTATCATGCGTTGTATCATCACATTGAATTGCATAGTTCATGTTTTGTGATAATGTCTGATAATGATGTCTAATTTCTCAGATTATGTGCATGTCCAAAGATTATGAACTCATGCAAAATGATTTCCTTCAAAATAAAAAATAAATATGTAAAAGTTGCATTCATTTAGAAAAGACATGCCTGCTCCTCAAAATGTCCTTATTTCAACTGTTATAACGGCTTAATGTAATTCACCAATATTCAATCTTCCACTCTAGTTAATATGCCTAAATTATGGAATATTGTTGATGATGAGTCGATAGGCTACTAGCATTGATGGCACTAGTAGCCCTGCTATTAAGAGGGATAGCTGACTAGCTGACGTTTGAGTGAATATTCAAGCTGGTTTATTTGTCATGTACACATGATATGAGAATAAGAGCACCTCCTCCCAGCTGCCAACTGCACTGAGGCTAGGAAACAGTGTCACCACCGATAAATCAATAATAATTTAGAATTTCAATAAGCATGTTTCTACGGCTGGCCTTGCTTTCCACCTGGCTACCGCTAACCCGGTCAACAGCCTCGCACCCCCCACAGCAACTTTCCCAAGCCTCCCCCATTTCTCTTTCACCCAAATCCAAATAGCTGATGTTCTGAAAGAGCTGCAAAATCTGGACCCCTATAAATCAGCCGGCTAGACAATCTGGACGCTCTCTTTCTAAAATGATCTGCCAAAATTGTTGCAACCCCTATTACTAGCCTGTTCTCTTTGGTATCGTCTGAGATCCCCAAAGATTGGAAAGCTGCTGCGGTCATCCCCCTCTTCAAAGGGGGAGACACTCTAGACCCAAATTGCTACAGACCTATAACTATCCTACCCTGCCTTTCTAAGGTCTTCGAAAGCCAAGTTAACAAACAGATCACCAACCGTTTCGAATCCCACCGTACCTTCTACCCTATGCAATCTGGTTTCCGAGCTGGTCATGGGTGCGCCTCAGCCACGCTCAAGGTCCTAAACGATATCATAACTGCCATCGATAAGAGACAATACTGTGCAGCTGTATTCATCGACCTGGCCAAGGCTTTCGACTCTGTCAATCACCACATTCTTATTGGCAGACTCAACAGCCTTGGTTTCTCAAATGACTGCCTCGCCTGGTTCACCAAGTACTTTTCAGACAGAGTTCAGTGTGTCAAATTGGAGGGCCTGTTGTCCGGACCTCTGGCAGTCTCTATGGGGGTGCCACAGGGTTCAATTATCGGGCCGACTCTTTTCTCTGTAGACATCAATGATGTCGCTCTTGCTGCTGGTGATTCTCTGATTCACCTCTACGCAGATGACACCATTTTGTATACTTCTGGCCCTTCTTTGGACACTGTGTTAACTAACCTCCAGACGAGCTCAATGCCATACAACTCTCCTTCCGTGGCCTCCAACTGCTCTTAAATGCAAGTAAAACTAAATGCATGCTCTTCAAGCAATCGCTGCCCACACCTGCCCACCCGTCCAGCATCACTACTCTTGACGGTTCTGACTTAGAATATGTGGACAACTACAAATACCTAGGTGTCTGGTTAGACTGTAAACTCTCCTTACAAACTCACATTAAGCATCTCCAATCCAAAATTAAATCTAGAATTGGCTTCCTATTTCGAAAACAAAGCATCCTTCACTCATGCTGCCACACATACCCTCGTAAAATTGACTATGCTACCGATCCTTGACTTCGGCGATGTCATTTACAAAATAGCCTCCGACACTCTACTCAGCAAATTGAATGCAGTCTATCACAGTGCCATCCGTTTTGTCACCAAAGTCCCATATATTACCCACCACTGCGACCTGTATGTTCTCGTTGGCTGGCCCTCGCTTCATATTCGTTGCCAAACCTACTGGCTCCAGGTCTTCAAGTCTTTGCTAGGTAAAGCACCGCCTTATCTCAGCTCACTGGTCACCATAGAAGCACCCACCCGTAGCACGCGCTCCAGCAGGTATATTTCACTGATCATCCCCAAAGCCAACACTTCCTTTGGCTGCCTTTCCTTCCAGTTCTCTGCTGCCAATGACTGGAACTAATTGCAAAATTCACCCATCTGTAAATAGCCCATCCAACTACCTCATCCCCCATACTGTTATTTATTTTACTCCTTTGCACCCCAGTATCTCTACTTGCACACTCATCTTCTGCACATCTATCACTCCAGTGTTTAATTGCTATATTGTAATTAATTTGCCACTATGGTGTATTTATTGCCATACCTCCCTTATCCTACATCATTTGCACACACTGTATATATAGACCTTATCTATTGTATTATTGACTACATGTTTGTTTATTCCATGTGTAACTCTGTGTTGTTGTTTGTGTCACACTGCTTTGCTTTACCTTGGCCAGGTCGCAGTTGTAAATGAGAACTTGTTCTCAACTGGCTTACCTGGTTAAATAAAGGTGAGATAAAACAAATTAAAATAAATATACATGGATGCAGAGTGCAATAAACTGCTTAGCATTCTTTCAGGTTCACCTCTGGAAAATGCAACAACAATAGAAAAGTAAGCTATTAAATACAAAGAGTAGGAAAAACACAAACTTTATGAAGTAAAAATAGAATGATAATTTAGATAAAATATAATACAAGAAGGCACTCAAGCGAATTGACGTTGGATATTTACACATGCATGTGCAGGACCAGGAAATGATATTGATGGTACCAACCAGCAGTAAGAACCTAATCCTGATCATAGTAGTAGGCTACTGTATATAGACATATCTAGGATATAGATACCATGAATGGTGTTAGTAAGGTCACTTCAGAGCAATGCAAACAGATAGAAAATAACTACATTTGAGTTGTACGGTGCACACAAGCACCTAATTCGATCATCACCATATCTAAATGACAAACACATGCTTAACCATTCTGAATGAGACAGCAGTACTAACTGATTAAATAGCAGCGTGTAAAGATATTATAAGAACATAATAAGTACTTACTAAACTTTTATAGTTTTCAGTCTTATAAGTCTTGGCCAAGTTTGCGTGAATGGATTTCAGACAGTTTTATGATTAAGGCATTAATAATACAAGTCGATCTATCATCATATTATTATGGTTTTACACAGTGTACAGTAGTTTACAGGGATGGGACTGCATAGTTGAAGTCGGAAGTTTACATACACCTTAGCCAAATACATTTAAACTCAGTTTTTCACAATTCCTGACATTTAATCCTAGTAAAAATTCCATGTCTTAGGTCAGTTAGGATCACCAATTTATTTAAAGAATGTGAAATGTCAGAATAATAGTAGAGAGAATTATTTATTTCAGCTTTTATTTTTTTCATCACATTCTCAGTGGGTCAGAAGTTTACATACATTCAATTAGTATTTGGTAGCATTGTCTTTAAATTGTTTAACTTGGGTCAAACGTTTCGGGTAGTCTTCCACAAGCTTCCCACAATAAGTTGGGTGAATTTTGGCCTATTCCTCCTGACAGAGCTGGTGTAACTGAGTCAGGTTTGTAGGCCTCCTTGCTCGCACACGCTTTTTCAGTTCTGCCCACACTTTTTCTGTAGGATTGAGGCCAGGGCTTTGTGATGGCCACTCCAATACCTTGACTTTGTTGTCCTTAAGCCATTTTGGCACAACTTTGGAAGTATGCTTGGGGTCATTGTCCGTTTGGAAGACCCATTTGCAACCAAGCTTTAACTTCTTGAGATGTTGCTTCAATATATCCACACAATTTTCCACCCTCATGATGCCATCTATTTTGTGAAGTGCACCAGTCCCTCCTGCAGCAAAGCACCACCACAACATGATGCTGCTACCCCCGTGCTTCACGGTTGGGATGGTATTCTTCGGCTTGCAAGCCTCCCCCTTTTTCCTCCAAACATAACGATGGTCATTATGGCCAAACAGTTCTATTTTTGTTTCATCAGATCATAGGACATTTCTCCAAAAAGTACAATCTTTGTCCCCATGTGCAGTTGCAAACTGTAGTCTGGCTTTTCTATGGCTTTTCTATGGCGGTTTTGGAGAAGTGGCTTCTTCCTTGCTGAGTGTCCTTTCAGGTTATGTCGATATAGAACTCGTTTTACTGTGGATATAGATACGTTTGTGCCTGTTTCCTCCAGCATCTTCACAAGGTCCTTTCTTGTTGTTCTGGGATTGATTTGCACTTTTCGGACCAAAGTACGTTAATCTCTAGGAGACAGAACGCGTCTCCTTCCTGAGTGCTATGACGGCTGTGTGGTCCCATGGTGTTTATACTTGCATACTATTGTTTGTACAGATGAACGTGGTGGCTTCGGGTGTTTGGAAATTGATCCCAAGGATGAACCAGACTTGTGGAGGTCTACAATTTTTTTTCTGAGGTCTTGGCTGATTTCCCATGATGTCAAGCAAAGAGGCACTGAGTTTGAAGGTAGGCCATGAAATACATCCACAGGTACACCTCCAATTGACTCAAATTATCTCAATTAGCCTATCAGAGGCTTCTAAAGCCATGACATCATTTTCTGGAATTTTCCAAGCTGTTTAAAGGCACAGTCAACTTAGTGTATGTAAACTTCTGATCCACTGGAATTGTGATGCAGTAAATTATAAGTGAAATAATCTGTCTGTAAACAATTGTTGGAAAAATTACTTGTCATGCACAAAGTAGATGTCGTAACCGACTTGCCAAAACTATAGTTTGTTAACAAAAAAATTGTGGAGTGGTTGAAAAACTAGTTTTAATGACTCCAACCTAAGTGTATGTAAACTTCCGACTTCAACTGTATCTACTTTTTGAAACCAGTCCTACCGTTACACAAGGACAGATACAGGGAACGGGTCCTAGTCGATGAGAATACATTTTTGCTGAGGCGTCTGTTATTTGCAGAAGAGAGGCGGTGATGGGATTTTCAAACAGAGCGGTTGCCAGGTAAAAACATTGCTAA
Organism: Oncorhynchus mykiss; assembly: GCF_057628025.1. Classification (NCBI taxonomy): domain Eukaryota; kingdom Metazoa; phylum Chordata; class Actinopteri; order Salmoniformes; family Salmonidae; genus Oncorhynchus; species Oncorhynchus mykiss. The sequence continues at coordinate 45,545,249 of NC_143042.1, read as the reverse complement.
AATAAAATGCCTTCAATATTGTGACTCTGGCTGATTGCTGAACTTTGAAAATATCCCATTGCTAGGAACTGATTTAGGTTATCAGGCTAGTCTACTCTTCACACTAGAGTTTCCTCACCATTAGTGAGCTACCACTGTCTCTGAAAAGAGGTACCTGGAACCAAATAGGGTTCTTCAACGGATTCTCCTATGGGGACAGCTGAAGAACCCTGTAAGGTTCTAGATAGCACGCTTTTTTTTCTAAGAGTGTGTGTTTGCTCTTATGGTTACAGGTCTCAAGGAGTTGGCTATACAAGTCTAACTAGTTATAATCAGTATTTTATTTAGAGTCTAAGTTAAGCATAGATAGACATCCATACTAGTATAGCATGTGCTCCTTTTTTGCCAATAGACACCATTGCGTTCTAAGTCTGAGACTTGTTGAACGCACAATTGGCTATAATGCGACATCCGTTTTCTGTCACACGCCACATTACTGTAAAGTGTTTAAGAACTGGCACTCTGGCCACCCCATTTTGCTAATCACACACACACAGTGCGGGAGCGAGTCATTACAGAGGAACAGTAATCACATCGCATGACACACAGCAGGTCACCTGTTTGACTGGCGGTGGGGCAGTCACATGGTCCGTGTGCGTCGGTCAGTGTGGCGGTGTGAATTTCCATCAGATAACACTCTCTGATTGGTGTCACTTCCAGTTTTGGAACAACACAACTGACCTGTTTTCATTTCTTAGTTTGGGCCAGTCCTGTTGGTTTTTTTTTAATCTTTGATTGGGACAGTTGGTTCTAACAGGCACCACTGTGTATTATCTGTGTCTGTCCCGGGATACAGGTATGTAGGTCTACATAGACCCACACACTCTTAGAGAGAAAAGGTGCTATTTAGAACATAAAGGTGTTCTTTGGCTGTCCCGATAGAAGAACCCTTTGAAGAACCCTTTTTGGTTCCATGTAGAACCCTTTTTTTAAGAGTGCATGTCATGTGGTCTGGAGGTCCTAGGCCACTGTTCTCCTGGTATAGAATTTCTTCCTCATTTAGTGTGGGCCATACACATGACTCACTGGCCTGGGGCCCTGGCTTTGGACGATGGTGTCAGGTTCAGCTCCTCTTTCTCAATCTGTGCCTTAGATTAGAGTATGATAGAGGGGAGGGGGGAAGGGGAAGATGTGAGGAAGGGAAAGTGGGGTGAGATGTGAGCTTGTTCACAGAGGGTGTGGGTGAGTTGGATTGATAGATCTAGTCCAGACATTTTTCCATTGCATTTTTGTCAGGTCCTGCCTTGCCCCTCATAACCCTTACCAAGACACACCTCCCAATTCACACCTGCTAGCTGTCCCCAATTTCCCCAGCCACCCCTACTTCGCCGACCCAAGTGGTACATTCCAAATTTAGGGCCCACTGGTTGCCTCGGAAAGGATTCATATTTTTGTGTGAAATAGGGAAGTGTTTGTGGTGGATGGGGTGAGTTAGCTGTGGTGTACTGGTGGGGAGCGTCACCCTTTTGGCATGTGTTCTAAAATAGCGGAAAGACAGAATGACTGCCAGGGCAATGTAGACAAGCCCATCTGACTATCCAGAAGAAGAGTTGAGTCATAGGTCCAGATTGGTGGTGGTGGACATTGGCTTTCTCCCAAGGTCCAGGCATCCAGCCTTTGCACACCATCCCCTGCAGAGGGATGGGCTACATATCTAAGCATATCATAAATATAGTCCTTTCTATAGATGTACCTTTTTCAGCCACTGCAGGTCTCAATCTAATCAATAAGAGGAAAGTGTCTCTTCACTCAATTATAACCATTCTTAATAATGGTGGTGGAGAAAATCACATGTTAAGTTTGAAGAGGAATTAGTTTAAAAGTAGACCAACTAGTCTACCGCACTTTTTAAAATAATGCTTTTTAACTGAATTTAACAATGGCATGAACCATCACGAATATCTCTTTTGCACATGCTGTTCAGCTTCTATATGTCCAATATACTGTATCTAGGCCACTCATGGAATCTGAAAAACCCACAGTGCATAGAAGTTACAGTGAGATGGTGGTTATTCTGTATGCTGATGAAGCGCTCCTCTTGACTTCAGCCAATGGTGTATAAGGTCAAGACGGACTGCTTCCGTCTCACCCCAAAAGACGACCTCTGTGACAGGCCTGCAAGAGTAGGGGGCGGCTAAAACGCCCTCCCGTCGACCCTCGTTCCCTCCGCACCTTCTCTCCGTCGTTTGAAAATACCAAGAGTTGTGCGCCGGTGTACTGATGTCATTATATACAAACTGGACCCAGACGCTCCACAAACTTCAAAGAGAGGACACGTTAAACATTTAGAACTATCGCCACCTCGTCGGTTTTCACTTTGGTTCCAGTTTTTGTCTTGGGTTTTACTCTTCCTTTCGATTTTTAATACAAGTACCAGGTTTATTGTCCTTATTCCAATTGAGTTTTTTTCACGTGGTGTCCAGTTGGGATAACGCGCGGGGGAGCGGGACACAACTGTCACCGACTGTAATCTGTGTCTCGCGCTGTCAAAGACATGCCGTCTGGGTTTCAGCAACTCGGAGGGGAGGTAATCTAAACAACACTCGTTTTTATAAGAAAATAGTTGATTTGCAATAAGTAAATTGCAATGAAATGTTTTCATGCGCACTAACACTGAGTAGCCTATGATGGATGAAGTATAATTTATTCACTATTGACACTGATTTTCAATAGTCTAGCCCATGTCTCTGCATAATGTGTGATTTTAAATGTATATTGTGTTGTTTAAAACCTTTTTCTACGACTGTAAAAGCATCATTATCAATGTATCTATTCATCAAATTATACATTTATTGTTTATGTTTTATAATCCAAGTTTTAAGCTCTCATTAGGAAAAATAAAAATCGATCACGCACTCTTATCCTAATCTATATATTTCTAAGTATCTCTATCTGTTTATTCTCATCCTCCTCTGAGTGCATGATCGATTTTTTTTCACCTGACAAAATAACTGGTCTGCCAGTGGCATTGAATCCCGCTGGTTGAATCAACGTTGTTTCAATGTAATTTCGCATGTGCATACAATGATGACAATGATGACTCCATCCAAGCAAACGGTCACTAATACCACTGCAGAATCTTGTGATCTATGACGTGGTTCACAACAACATGGTTGACCAAAATAAGGACAGAGCAACCGCTGTTTGTTAGTGTCCGTCAAATATAACAAGATAAGAAAAGACAGTGTTTCTATTGAGAGTGAAATTAAATTTGACATTTTGTGTTATTAGGATAATTATAACAATTGCTATTCATATATTAAACAAAACATAATGTTCTATTTTCTGGAAGATTGACAAAACATAAAGTCAACCTTTATTTTGGACATGAGAGCCCGTAGTTTTATTGGTCCTATATAGTGACCTTGATCAGCAGAGAGAAGAGCATGCTTACTGATCAGGGCTGAGATGAATATGGGTTGGTTGGTAGATCACCCAGTACAACCTGTACCTTGTTCCTTCCCACAGCTGACGCCAACAAGGTTGCTGACACTTTAATTCAAAACCATTCTTCTTAGACTTACTAGGATTTCAGCATCTCTTCTTTCTTTTCATGATTGGTGGCACAATAGCAAAAAACACATCACTAAACTGTTATATCAAAATGCCGGTACGTTTAAATTGGTTGCTGATGACAGAATCTGAGACAGTGAGAAACAATATTATCTTGCCTTGACCTCAACTCTGTCCCATTTGTTTCTGTCTTTCCCAATATGTTCTACATATGCAGGCTACAGTTGAAATGTTGTGAAGCACGTTCTGTGAAGTGAAATAGAGCGTGACTCTTGCCTTTAGACTAGAAATGTTTTCTTTGTTGTACGATGTGGGACGCAGACACACACACACACACACACACACACACACACACACACACACACTTTCCCTTTGTTTTGCTTTATTTTGACAAACACAGCTTATCTGGAGACTCAACACAGCAAGGCTACAGCAACACAGACAGACAGACACACCCTGACACAAACTCAACCAGGTGTATAACACACATTGGGACATTTATTACTGAACCGTTTTACCATGTCTCAGAATAGTATAGTATAGACCAGAACATAATGCATAGAATATTGTAGAATAGAACTATGTCCTCTGACGGGAACTGCTTGCAGTCTTGTTTAGTTGAAACAAAACAGTAAACACTCCATGTATATGTTTTTATTAATAACATAACATATTGATAACATTTTTGGAGAAGAAACTGTCAACCCTATCTAGCTATGATAAGATATGAACTAAGTAACGGTGCATTGCAGCCCATGTTTAACTAATGTGAACTCATTGGTATGTTGTGAAGGCTTGTGGAGCCAGTCAGCTTTCTGTGTTGAAGGTAAACAGATGTAAACAGTAGGAAGGCCTGGTCAGTCTCTCCCAGAACCCCTAGCTGTCAGTCACCGTGGCAACAGGTGCCTGTGAGAGGATGGGAACTATAGGCAACTCATCGTTCAGTCACCCAATAACATGATACACAGGAAAGTCCTGGACATGGCTACAAAGATCCTTTCTCATTTAGTACCACAGTTACAGTGGGGCAAAAAAGTATTTAGTCAGCCACCAATTGTGAAATTTCTCCCACTTCAAAATATGAGAGAGACCTGTAATTTTCATCATAGGTACACTTCAACTATGACAGACAAAATTAGGGGAAAACATCCAGAAAATCACATTGTAGGATTTTTTATGAATTTATTTGCAAATTATGGTGGAAAATAAGTATTTGGTCACCTACAAACAAGCAATATTTCTGGCTCTCACAGACCTGTAACTTCTTCTTTAAGAGGCTCATCTGTCCTCCACTCGTTACCTGTATTAATGGCACCTGTTTGAACTTGCTATCAGTATAAAAGACACCTGTCCACAACCTCAAACAGTCACACTCCAAACTCCACTATGGCCAAGACCAAAGAGCTGTCAAAGGACACCAGAAACAAAATTGTAGACCTGCACCAGGCTGGGAAGACTGAATCTGCAATAGGTAAGCAGCTTAGTTTGAAGAAATCAACTGTGGGAGCAATTATTAGGAAATGGAAGACATACAAGACCACTGATAATCTCCCTCGATCTGGGGCTCCACGCAAGATCTCACCCCGTGGGGTCAAAAGGATCACAAGAACGGTGAGCAAAAATCCCAGAACCACACGGGGGGACCTAGTAAATGACCTGCAGAGAGCTGGGACCAAAGTAACAAAGCCTACCATCAGTAACACACTACGCCACCAGGGACTCAAATCCTGTAGTGCCAGACATGTCCCCCTGCTTAAGCCAGTACATGTCCAGGCCCATCTGAAGTTTGCTAGAGAGCATTTGGATGAACCAGAAGAAGATTGGGAGAATGTCATATGGTCAGATCAAACCAAAATATAACTTTTTGGTAAAAACTCAACTCGTCGTGTTTGGAGGACAAAGAATGCTGAGTTGCATCCAAAGAACATCATACCTACTGTGAAGCATGGGGGTGGAAACATCATGCTTTGGGGCTGTTTTTCTGCAAAGGGACCAGGACGACTGATCCGTGTAAAGGAAAGAATGAATGGGGCCATGTATCGTGAGATTTTGAGTGAAAACCTCCTTCCATCAGCAAGGGCATTGAAGATGAAACGTGGCTGGGTCTTTCAGCATGACAAGGATCCCAAACACACCGCCCGTGCAACGAAGGAGTGGCTTCGTAAGAAGCATTTCAAGGTCCTGGAGTGGCCTAGCCAGTCTCCAGATCTCAACCCCATAGAAAATCTTTGGAGGGAGTTGAAAGTCTGTGTTGCCCAGCAACAGCCCCAAAACATCACTGCTCTAGAGGAGATCTGCATGGAGGAATGGGCCAAAATACCAGCAACAGTGTGTGAAAACCTTGTGAAGACTTACAGAAAACGTTTGACCTCTGTCATTGCCAACAAAGGGTATATAACAAAGTATTGAGATAAACTTTTGTTTATTGACCAAATACTTATTTTCCACCATAATTTGCAAATAAATTCATAAAAAATCCTACAATGTGATTTTCTGGATTTTTTTTTCTCATTTTGTCTGTCACATTTGAAGTGTACCTATGATGAAAATTATTTTAAGTGGGAGAACTTGCACAATTGGTGGCTGACTAAATACTTTTTTGCCCCACTGTATATATAGTGGATATTAGAGAGGTGTGTCTGGAGGGATGTGGGGTCTGTTTGTGCATGTGTGTGTGTGTGTGTAGTTTTGGCCTTTACTAAGACAGGAGAGTTCCCAAAATATAGAGGCTTGTAAAAAGTCTAGACCATGGTCATCTTACAAATGCAGTTTCGTCATTGTCTGTGTATAGACATGACATTGTCTGTGTATAGACATGACATTGTCTGTGTATGGACATGACATTGTCTGTGTATGGACATGACATTGTCTGTGCAACAAACCATACCTTTCTAGATGGTCCATCTTCTCCACATCCTTCACACAATCTCTTTGTGAACAACCACTCAATTGCATCATGGTGACAGTGAGGTGTTGTGTTCTTGTGTGTGCTCTACAGACGGTGACTGGAACCCTTGCTCTCTCAGTGTTCACCGCTGTATTGGGTTCCTTTCAGTTTGGGTACAACATAGGTGTCATCAACGCTCCTCAGAAGGTAAGACCGACTTGCACTCATCAACCAGAGCTATTGATACAGAGTTCTGCAAATTGGGATTTAGAATTTCCTATAGATGCCATGTTTGCACCAAAAGTGTTATCATGAAACATGGGTCTGCAAACATAGATGCTAGTGCCAGAACCATGGTTCTCAGACGGTTGCATACTTACGTGTAATACACTTCAAAACCAGGTGAGACGGTTCAGCATCGGAATAACTGTTAACCAAGAACTCTTCAATGTGTTGTCTCACATTTCATTTCACACACTGATAGGGGAGTGTGGCTGCAAAACTACCTGAGACAGGTAGTGAGTTGGCATTTACACAGATGTCCCCTTGATTACACCCAGCTAAGCTAAGTCTCGCCATTTCAACTGATAAAGGGCAGCGACTGAAAACAGCTCTCTGTGCTCTGTGAGTGAGTCAAAGAGAGTTGCTGTTTAAGAACCGACCTGGGAATTAATACCTCTAGCATGACCTTTTCTAAAACCGATTATTGTTGATGTTTTCTCTAAGGACCAGGTACACTACATGGCCAAAAGTATGTGGACACCTGCTCGTCGAATGTCTCATTCCAAAATCATGGGCATTAATATGGAGTTTGTCCCCCCTTTGCTGCTATAACAGCCTCCACTCTTCTGGGAAGGCTTTCCACTAGATGTTGGAACACTGAAACGGGGACTTGCTTCAGCCACAAGAGCATTAGTGAGGTTGGGCACTGATGTTGGGCGATTAGGTCCTGGCATCGGCCAAACCCAGACTCATCCGTCAGACTGCCAGATGGTGAAGCGTGATTCATCCCGCCAGAGAACTTGTTTCCACTGCTCCAGAGTCTAATGGCGGTGAGCTTTACACCACTCCAGCCGACGCTTGGCATTGCGCATGGTGATCTTAGGCTTGTGTGCGGCTGCTCGGCCATGAAAACCCATTTCATGAAGCTCCCGACGAACAGTTCTTGTGCTGACGTTGCTTCCAGATGCAGTTTGGAACTTGGTAGTGAGTGTTGCAACCGAGGACAGACAATTTTTACTCGCTACGCCTTTCAGCACTCGGCAGTCCCGTTCTGTGAGTTGACCGGAGCACCCCAAGCAGGGCAGAAATGTGACAAACTGACTTGCTGGGAAGGTGGCATCCTATGATGTTGTCACGTTGAAAGTTACTGAGTTCTCCAGTAAGGCCATTCTACTGCCAGTGTTTTTCTATGGAGATTGCATGGCGGTGTGCTCGATTTTATACACCTGTCAGCAACGGGTGTGTCTGAAATGCCGAATCCACTCATTGTATATATAGTGAATTTGTACACCATAGGTTGACTTCTCCCTTTCACAGTGCAGTACAGTCTATGGGACGGATTCCTGGACACAGATTACGACTAGTCCTGGACTAAAAAACATTCTCAATGGAGTTCTCCATTGAAAGCTATTTTTAGTCCACGACTAAGCCTAATCTGTGACTGGAAAACCAGCCCTATGTGTTTTAAAAGCAACATCCTAATGTTAGTACAAACAATTATGTATTGAAACTTGGTCGATGAGAGAGAGAGAGAGAGAGAGAGAGAATAGAGAGAAAGAGAGAGAGAATAGAGAGAGAGAGAGAGAATAGAGAGAGAGAGAGAGAGAGAGAGAGAGAGAGAGAGAAAGGGGGAATAGAGAGAGAGAGAGAAAGGGGGAATAGAGAGAGAGAGAGCGAGAGAGAGAGAGAGAGAGAGAAAGGGGGAATAGAGAGAGAGAGAGAGAGAGAGAGAGAGAAAGGGGGAATAGAGAAAGAGGTAAAGGGGGAATAGAGAGAGTGAGGATGTACTTTTAGAGAATAGGAGATGGATAAAGAGAGAGCGAGGAAGAAATAGATTGGATGCAAGAGGGAAAGATCAGAAAGAGCGAGGGGTGTCCGAGTAATGTCAACACCAGGGGGTGTGTGCACCACATGCTGAATGACGAAACACACAGCGTTGCCAAAAATAGCCACCATGCTCACCTCTCCTCAGCTCTCATCCCCCTTATCCCCCCTCATCATCCCTCACCCCCCCTCACCACTCCTTCCAATCCTCACCCCTCATCATCCCTCAACCCTCATCCCCCTCCTCACCCCTCATCCCCTTCTCACCTCTCATCCTCTCCTCACACCTCATCCCCTCTTCACACCTCATCTCATCCTCTCCTCTCCTCACCTCTCATCCTCTCCTCTCCTCACCCCTCATCCCCTTCTCACCCCTCACCCCCTCCTCACCCCTTCTCACCCCCTCTCACCCCTCCACTCCCTCACCCATCTGCAAGCCTTCACAATTCACACATCTATTTACCCCCTCCATTGCCCCCCCCCCCCATCTCAGGTATCCTTCACAGCTGAGGGGTGCAATTGGAGGCAGAGGGGTTTAAGGCAGTGATTCTGGTGTCATGGGAAAAAGGGGCTATTTTGGGCTTTGAGGGGGCGACACTCACAAGGTTCGCAGAGGGTTCACGCCGAGACAGAGTCAAGGGCAGATGGTGTCGTGTTCAGAGTAGGACACTACATAGTGCACGTCCAGTACAGCCTCCTGAACCATATAGATATAGTTAGATGCTCTCACTGCTATCTAGACATTCCCTTAGATTCACTATCCTAAAGCCCCCTTCTCGTAAAATGTGTTAGTCGGGGTTGGGTCATGGGGTTTTGATGTGGAAGTGGCATATGTCAGAACATATATCTGCTAATTACTAATATAGAGAATATATTGGAACATATGTCAGCTATGTCAGCTATCAAATCCACTGAATGTACCAAACATTAAGTACACCTGCCTAATATTGGCTTTCACCCCCCTTTGCCCTCAGAACAGCCTCAATTTGTCGGGACATGGACTCTACAAGGTGTTGAAAGTGTTCCACAGGGATGCTGGCCCATGTTGACTCCAACGCCTCCCACAGTTGTGTCAAGTTGGCTGGATTTCCTTTGGGTGGTGGACCATTCTTGATACACATGGGAAACCGTTGAGCGTGAAAAACCCAGCAGTGTTGCAGTTCTTGACACAAACCGGTGCGCCTGGCACCTACTACCATACCCCAAAATCTTTAGTCTTGCCCATTCACCCTCTGAATTGCACACATACACAATCCATGTCTCAATTGTCTCAAGGCTTAAAAATCCTTCTTAAACCTGTTTCCATCCCTTCATCTACACTGATTGAAGTGGATTTAACAAATTACATCAATAAGGGATCATAGCTTTCACCTGGATTCACCTGGTCAGTCAATGTTTTTTTTTTTTTTTTTTTTTTTTTTTTCACCTTTATTTAACCAGGTAGGCTAGTTGAGAACAAGTTCTCATTTGCAACTGCGACCTGGCCAAGATAAAGCATAGCAGTATGAGCAGACAACACAGAGTTACACATGGAGTAAACAATTAACAAGTCAATAACACAGTAGAAAACAAAGGGGGAGTCTATAAACAATGTGTGCAAAAGGCATGAGGAGGTAGGCGAATAATTACAATTTTGCAGATTAACACTGGAGTGATGAATGATCAGATGGTCATGTACAGGTAGAGATATTGGTGTGCAAAAGAGCAGAAAAGTAAATAAATAAAAACAGTATGGGGATGAGGTAGGTGAAAATGGGTGGGCTATTTACCAATAGACTATGTACAGCTGCAGCGATCGGTTAGCTGCTCAGATAGCTGATGTTTGAATTTGGTGAGGGAGATAAAAGTCTCCAACTTCAGCGATTTTTGCAATTCGTTCCAGTCACAGGCAGCAGAGTACTGGAACGAAAGGCGGCCAAATGAGGTGTTGGCTTTAGGGATGATCAGTGAGATACACCTGCTGGAGCGCGTGCTACGGATGGGTGTTGCCATCGTGACCAGTGAGCTGAGATAAGGCGGAGCTTTACCTAGCATGGACTTGTAGATGACCTGGAGCCAGTGGGTCTGGCGACGAATATGTAGCGAGGGCCAGCCGACTAGAGCATACAAGTCGCAGTGGTGGGTGGTATAAGGTGCTTTAGTGACAAAACGGATGGCACTGTGATAGACTGCATCCAGTTTGCTGAGTAGAGTGTTGGAAGCCATTTTGTAGATGACGTCGCCGAAGTCGAGGATCGGTAGGATAGTCAGTTTTACTAGGGTAAGCTTGGCGGCGTGAGTGAAGGAGGCTTTGTTGCGGAATAGAAAGCCGACTCTTGATTTGATTTTCGATTGGAGATGTTTGATATGAGTCTGGAAGGAGAGTTTGCAGTCTAGCCTGACACCTAGGTACTTATAGATGTCCACATATTCTAGGTCGGAACCATCCAGGGTGGTGATGCTAGGCGGGCATGCGGGTGCAGGCAGCGATCGGTTGAAAAGCATGCATTTGGTTTTGCTAGCGTTTAAGAGCAGTCGGAGGCCACGGAAGGAGTGTTGTATGGCATTGAAGCTTGTTTGGAGGTTAGATAGCACAGTGTCCAATGACGGGCAGAAAGTATATAGAATGGTGTCGTCTGCGTAGAGGTGGATCAGGGAATCGCCCGCAGCAAGAGCAACATCATTGATGTATACAGAGAAAAGAGTCGGCCCGAGAATTGGAGAGAGCACATTATATCAAATGTAGCATTGTTTCATGCTGCATATATTGCATTGTGGGTATACAGCAGTATCATTCAAGTGTTAGTACCTGTATTTAGATACAGCCAGTGAGTGAGTTAGACAGAGGAACTTACTTAGAGTTAGTGAGTTGTGTTTTAGAGGGGCCTTACAACCGACGTGGCTCCTCTGGTCATGAGTCCCGGTCCCTTGACACTCTTAACTCAGAGTGTCAAAACCTTGACCCCTGTGCCATCTACTGTATTTACCAGGCGAAACCCTCAGGCCCAAAACAACCTTTAGACTGAACTGACATCTATTTGTGTTAAATTACAGTTTAGTCACTTAGCAGACTCTCTTATCCAGAGTGACTTACAGGAGCAATTATGGTTAAGTGTCTTGTTCAAGGGCACACCAAGATATTTTTTGGGGGTTACTGGCCCAACACTCTTAACTGCTAGGCTACCTGCCTAGGTAAGGGATTAATGAGTAGGAAGTTAGTCATATTGGCAGGCAAGAGGCACAGAGTTTTGGGTTGTGGTTATAGCTGGCCTGCACAGAACAGTTTGTCCTAGTATTCACACAAAGCATATCTCTCTCTGTTCTATTACCAAAGTATTTATCTCAAGGAACAAGTAACACTTTGTGAGGCCTCACATACACTTACTACCTAGATTCAGTATATGTGGCCCATGCCATCCCACTGGGCACAAAATGATTGAATTAACATTGTTTCAACGTAATTTGTCAATGTATTGTGACGTGGAATCTATGTAGAAAATACATTGGATTTGTAAAAAAGTAATCAACTTGTTTTGAGGGTAAAATTTTAACCACAGGATTATGTCATCATAGTAACAAAATGTCTACGTACATATTTTTAACCTTGTATACAATATGTTGAATTTGTACCTTTAAAACAACATCAGATCTTCAACGTTACAACCATTATCATAAAAGAAGCAGCTTAAAGCCTAAATAGGACTAGGGTTTCAAGCTTTGGTTGAAATGTCAAATGTTATGATATTTTGTTACATTAAATTGCGTTTGGTTGTCAACACAACCAAATATCAACATTTAAAGGAGCTGTATCTTCTGCTTGGATAGTTCCTTCTGTACCACTGACTTAGTCTGGCTTTAATTCCAGTTTGTCTACAAATTAATCATTAATATGTTGGATTCAGGTATCTATCTCAGGAATTGGACTAAGGGCCTCCTGAGTGGTGCAGCGGTCTAAGGCATTGCAGTGCTAGGGGCTTCAATACAGACCCGGGTTCAATCCCAGGCTGTGTCGCAGCCAGCCGTGACTGTGAGACGGTGTACAATTGGCCCAGCGTCATCTGGGTTAGGCTAGGGTTTGGCCGGCAGGGATGTCCTTGTCTCATCGTGACTCCTTGTGGTGGGCTAGGCGCATGCACGCTGACTCGGTTGCCAGTTGTACAGTGTTTCCTCTGACACATTGGTGCAGCTGGCTTCAGGGTTAAGTGAGCAGTGTGTCATGAAGCTTGGCAGGGTTGTGTTTTGGAGGACGCATGGCTCTCAACCTTCGCCTCTCCCAAGTCCGTATGGGAGTTGCAGCGATGGGACAAAACTGTAACTACCAATTGGATATCACAAAAAATAATAGGATCAAACTTTATTTACAGTTGGAATTGATTTAGTTGAGATGGATACCTGAATCCAACATATCAATGATTAATTTGTAGACAAACTGAAATTAAAGCCAGACTAAGTCAGTGGTACAGAAGGAACTATCCAAGCAGAAGATACAGCTCCTTCAAATGTTAATATTTGGTTGTGTTGGCAACCAAACACAATTCAGTATCACTTTTGAAATAAATTAACTAATTATAAGTTGGATATACGTCTCCAACTCAACCAAAAATATATGTTCAAGGATGGGATTAAGCCAGTTGCTCTGATGCAACTATCCATGCAATAGATACATCTCCTTTAAATGTTAATATTTGGTTGCCTTGTCAACCAAACACAGTTCAGTATTACTTTTGTAATACAGTAAATCGTGCATGTTCAAGATAGCATGCATAGGTTGTCGCAGGTCTGTGGAGATCTTCACAATGGCTGTAATAACCTACACAGAATCGCAAACTGCAATCCAGGTCATTTGGTTCCGCTGTTCGATGAAACACAATGGAATGTAGGTTGTAATTTCATTGATCAACGTCTCAACCAAATATTATCCACTCTGAAATTATTTTAAAAAATGCAACTAGGCATGTCAGTTAAGAACAAATTCTTATTTACAATGTCGGCCTACCTCCGCCAAACCCCAACGATGCTGTGCCGGTTTATGGGACTCCCAATCACAGCCAGATGTGATTCAGCCTGTATTTGATCCAGGGACTGTAGTGACACCTCTTGCATTGACATGCAATGCCTTAGACCGCTGCGCCACTCGGGAGCCCAAAATGCAGGAATCAAACCAACAACTCTGGTGTTGTAAGGAAGCACAACGCTCCAACCAACTAAAGAAATGTTATCTTTGTTATCTTGACAACATTGTTGTCTTCCTAACTTGGTCCCAGATCAGTTTGTGTCTTACCAACTCCTATGATCACTGTCATGCTGGGACAGCACAAACCGACCTGGGACTAGACTATAGTCTTCCTAAGGAAAAATATTAGCTCTATCAAATGTCTCATATCTCTTCTCCTGCCTGTCCAGATCATTGAAGCGGACTACAACGCTACATGGGTGCATCGGTATGGAGAGCCCATCCCCAGCAGTACCCTCACAACCCTCTGGTCCCTGTCCGTAGCCATCTTCTCTATAGGCGGTATGATCTCCTCCTTCTGTGTGGGCGTCATCTCAGAGTGGCTGGGGAGGTAAGAGAGATGATACACACATGTATGCATGCGGGAGCGGACACACAGACACACACTCACCCACAGAATGCACATATGCACACAAGTACAAGCGCACACACACACAAGCACACACACACACACACTTGTAAATATCATAGCACGTGTTTTTTATTTGGCATAGATGTAGATGTTTATTTTGCATAGACAGATGTATTCACTTTCTCACAGACTTAGGGCTAGTATGTACACACATAGACCTACACACTGATACACCCACGTAATGCATAGTTGTCAGCACTCCTGAGTGTCACAGCGGTCTAAGGCTCTGCATCTCAGTGCTTGAGGCATTATTACAGACACCCTGGTTCAAATCCAGGCTGTATCGTAACCGGCTGTGATTGGGAGTCATATAGGGCAGTGCACAATTGGCCCAGTGTCATCTGGGTTTGGCTGGTGTAGGCCGTCATTGTAAATAAGAATTTGTTCTTAACTGACTTGCCTAGTTAAACCAAGCTGGTTCCGTATAGATAGTGTCAGTCAGTTAGATCCAAAATGGTTCTCCATAGATAGTGGCAGTTGGTTAGATCAAACATGGTTCGCCATAGATAGTGGCAGTCAGTTAGATCAAACATGGTTCGCCATAGATAGTGTCAGTCAGTTAGATCCAATGTGGTTCCCTATGGAAAGTGTCAGTCAGTTAGATCCAACATGGTTCCCCATAGATAGTGTCAGTCAGTTAGATCCAACGTGGTTTCCTATGGATAGTGTTAGCAAATCAAACTTGTCACATGCTTTGTAGACTAACAATGAAATGCTTACTTATGGGCCCTTCCCAACAATGCAGTGAGAAATATATAGGAAAAACAGTGGGAGTGACTGTCAGTCAGATCCAACATGGTTCCCTATGGATAGTGGGAGAAAGTGTTACTGGGCATGGTTGTGTTATTAGGCAGTGGCTCAACTCAGTTTCTTATTGTAACCCAAGCCAAGATGTTATCTGGACACAGACCCAGAGCCCTCTGTGATTGAAAGGAGATCCCGAGTAGAGTGGGAGTAAGAAAGCCGGAGCCGGTCTTTCCCCCTAGACTTAAGTTTCTCATGGTGGGCAAAATTACAGATTGCCCCTTTAAGTCTATCAAAAGTGTGCAAGTTTGAGCATGTGTCCATTTTTTTTATCAGCATGAGTGATAGAAGCCAGACTTTTATTCCATAGGCTGGGATCCGCACTATGCAGCTGTTGCAAGAACACATTTTTTCTGGCTGTCCACTGGTTTCAAAAGCAAAGATTGATAGGCAGCTTAAACTTCTTGAATTCAACCATCAACTATACATTTAGATTTGCGAACAGCCATCCACAACAACCACAATCCATAAATCGCAAATAGCTAAATGAGAGAGCAGCAGTGTGATTCACATCAATGTGCTATGTAGATATCAATACTAAGTGATATCCGTATCGCCGTAGACTACACCACTGCTGTCGTCCTTACCTCCAAGCGTTTATTTAAGTTGGACAGTCATTGGATGCCGACAGCAGTCGCACCATTGGAAGAATTAGCTTGGACTGTAGCCTACAAAAGCCTATTGCTGCTCTTTTCCCACGATCCATCAAACCCATTTGCTGTGTCATCATAGTGGTCTCTGACTTGTGGTCAGACTCGCTCAGGTGGAACAAACTTAAACTCGTGCCTTTTTTCAATTCTGATTTGAATGTCATTGAGAAAAGTATCAAACATCCTTTCTGAATCTAAAAGTAATTCTTGAGGTAATCATCTAGTTTTTCAAAAGAATCTGTAATCTGATTACAATATTTTTGCTTGTAATGTAACAGAATACAGTTTTTTGTAATCCCTTACTTGTACTCCCCAACCCTGCCTGTGACACTTTCTCCTATGACACTTTGTAACATGGATATATCAGCAGAGGCATTATCTCTGTTTTGTGATCTGCCATTAAGAGGCTAAATGGTGGAATTGTCGAAGACCTATTCTTATACTGTCTAACTGCCAGAACACACACTACTCACAAATATCAATTGTATATCTGCAAACCAACAACTAATAACTTGAAATGTACATCATATTTACTTCTACTATACCAATGATAACTAATATATTTCTCTTTATTCTGACAGGAGGAAAGCCATGCTCATTAACAACTTGTTTGCCTTCATCGGAGGAGGTTTGATGGGCATGGCCAAGATCAGCCGGTCCTTCGAGATGATGATTCTGGGACGATTTGTCATCGGTGCATACTGTGGTCAGCACTCATCCTGCAGATTGATTATCTCAGAAATGTGTTTTGATGTGGTTTAATGCTGTTTGAATGGCTTTTCAGTGGTGCAGTTGTAGACAGACCATATTGTTTTCTATGGTTGTAGATGAACAGTACTGACCAGTGAAATAGTTCATCGGAACCACTATCTCTGCTCGGTTTTCTCCACACCTTGACGTACCAGTTTCTGAATCGGAGCCTCATTCTCTTTCTCCCAGGATTGGCATCGGGGCTGGTGCCCATGTATGTGGGTGAGATAGCCCCTACCAGTCTGCGAGGGGCATTGGGCACGCTCCACCAGCTGGCTATCGTCACAGGGATTCTCATGGCACAGGTACAGCTCTCAGACCACACAATATTTTTTTCTCTACAGACCAGAGAATGGTGTTTGTTCTCCACAACACATCTATCTGAACAAGTATTAAAGTAGTCAACTTCTCTCTCCTTCCTCCTCTCTCTCTCTCTCTCTCTCTCTCTCTCTCTCTCCTTCCTTCCTTCCCCTCTCTCTTTCACTCTCTCTTTCGCTCTCTCTCTCTCTTTCCTCCCTCTCACTCTCTCTCTCTCTCTCTCTGCTTTCCTTTCCTCTCTCCCTTTCTCCCCCTTCCTACCTTTTCCTTAGGTCCTGGGTCTGGAGTCTTTGCTGGGCAGTGAGGAGTTGTGGCCAGTGCTGGTGGGTGTGACCGTTCTGCCCACTGTCCTGCAGATGGTGCTGCTGCCCTTTTGCCCCGAGAGCCCCCGCTTCCTCTACATCATCCGTTCCCAGGAGCACCACGCCAAGAGCGGTGAGGATCCAATCACGACCATGTACCAGGACACTCTGATGGCCTCTTTTGCTTGTCTCCTTTCTTTGTCTCTTTTTCTTTCTGGATGAACGGAGAGGACCACAAGCAGAACAGGGGCAGGGTTTGAATAACAGGGAGTCTGGGCAACCCCAGAACAAGTCAGCCTCCCCCACCACACACACACTCTGAAACCCATCTGAAGTTCTATTCTCAGCCTGATTCTCATTCCCACTCACCCCTAGGCTTGAGGAGGCTGACGGGGAGACAGGAAGTGGGGGATATGCTGGCAGAGATGAAGGAGGAGAAGAGGAGGATGGACATGGAGAGGAAGGTGTCCATCGCAGAGCTCTTCCGCTCCCCCATGTACCGGCAGCCCATCATCATCGCCATCCTACTGCAACTCTCACAACAGCTGTCCGGGGTGAACGCTGTGAGTACCAGAGGAGGGAGGAGAGTGGGGAAGAGTGTGTGTGTTTCTAAGGATCTTTGTAGCCGTGTCTAGGACTTTATTGTGTGATTGGGTGATTGAATGCTGAGTTCCATATAGTTCCCATCATCTCACAGGCACCTGTTGCCACGGTGACTGACAACTAGGGGTTCTGGGAGAGACAGACCAGGCCTTCTTACTGTTTACATCTGTTTACCTTCAACACAGAAAGCTGACTGGCTCCACAAGCCTTCACAACATGCCACTAGTTAAACATGGGCTGCAATGCACCGTTACTTAGTTCATATCTTATCATAGCTAGATAGGGTTGACAGATTCTTCTCCAAAAATGTTATCAATATGTTATGTTATTAATACGAACATATACACTGAGTATACCAAACATTAGGACCACCTTCCTAATATTGAGTTGCACCTCAGACCGGCCTCAACTCGTCGGGCCATGGACTTTACAAGGTGTCAGAAGCGTTCCACAGGGATGCTGGCCCATGTTGACTCAAATGCTTCCCACGGTTGTGTCAAGTTGGCTGGATGTCCTTTGGGTGGTGGACCATTCTTGATACACATGGGAAACTGTTGAGTGTGAAAAACCTAGCAGCGTTGTTGTTCTTGGCATATTCAAACTGGTGCGCCTGGCACATACTACCATACTCCGTTCAACGGCACTTAAATATTTAGTCTCACCCTCTGAATGGCACACATACACAATCAATGCCTCAATTGTCTCAAGGCTTATAAATCCTCCTTTAACCTGTCTCCTCCCCTTTATCTACACGGATTGAAGTGGATTCAACAGGCGACACCAAAAAGGGATCATAGCTTTCAACTGACTACACAAAACATTAGGAACACCTACTCTTTCCATGACAGACTGACCAGGTGATTCCAGTTGAAAGCTATGATCCCTTTTTGGTGTCGCCTGTTGAATCCACTTCAATCCGTGTAGATAAAGGGGAGGAGACAGGTTAAAGAAGGAGTTTTAAGGCTTGAGACATGGATTGTGTATGTGTTTACTCTTTTGTTTTATTTGAACTAAACAAGAATGTGCCAAGCAGTACGTGTCAGAGGACATAGTTCTATTCTACAATATTCTATGCATTATGTTCTGGTCTATACTATTCTGAGACATGGTAAAACGGTTCATTAATAAATGTCCCAATGTGTGTTATACACCTGGTTGAGTTTGTGTCAGGGTGTGTCTGTCTGTGTTGCTGTAGCCTTGCTGTGTTGAGACTCCAGATAAGCTGTGTTTGTCAAAATAAAGCAAAACAAAGGGAAAGTGTGTGTGTGTGTGTGTGTGTGTGTGTGTGTGTGTGTGTGTGTGTGTGTGTGTGTGTTCAAACTCTTCCACAGTCAATCCTCTTTGGCCATTTTCACAATTTGAATCAATGTTAGAATGGACAATTCCACCGTTACACAAACCATATTGCCTTTCGGCACATATTTGGTCAGTATTACTCAGAAAGCTGGACCACGTTCCTTGACCAACCGTCTTCTATTTCTCTCCTGTCCAGATCTTCTACTACTCCACCAGTATCTTCCAGAAGGCAGGGGTCCAGAGCCCCGTCTACGCCACTATAGGAGCCGGTGTGGTCAACTGTGCCTTCACCGTGGTCTCGGTACGCTTGCAAGGTCCTGTAACCAGGCACCTCCATTACTGTTTAACTCTTCACCTTTATCACTGAACAAAGAAGATAACGTAGTGAGTCGGCCCAACCTAGACTTTCCCCTCCAAATCGGCCAGAGTTGGGTTGCCAGGTCATTATTAGTTTTTTTAATGTTATTGATTGGGTTGAGGGTTGATCTTTGATTTTAAAATGCAAACTTCTCTAGTTAAGCCATCGCTTTTGTGTTTCCATCCTGTAGAAAGCTCCTACATAAAATACAGTCTTTTAGATTGGAGAATTCCTTAGGCAAACGCCAGTTGGAAAATTCAGACCATATCATCTGCAAAGTTTTTCCTCAATTAGAAATGAGCGAGCATGACACGGACCTGTTGTTACTGACCTGTTTGTCACCTTGTTCTTATCCAATCAACAGCTCTTCCTGGTTGAGAGGACTGGTCGCCGGACACTACACATGCTGGGCCTGTCTGGAATGTGCGGCTGCGCCATTGTCATGACAATGGCTCTCGCCCTATTGGTCAGTTCCAAACGATACCAACAAGCTCATTAATCCATTAACATATTATCATAATGGCAACTTTGGTGGACTGGAATAATGTATCCATAAACATAAAATTACTACACTGAACAAAAATATAAACGCAACATGTAAAGTATTGGCCTTTGTGCTGGGGACAACAACAACACTCTAAAATTTGCAGTTTTGTTTCAACACAATGACACAGGTGTCATGTTTTGAAGGAACGTGCAATTGGCATGCTGACTGCAGGAATGGCCACCAGAGCTTTTTTCACTGAAATTAATGTTCATTTCTCTACCATCAGCCTCCTCCAACGTCATTTTAGAGAATTTGGCAGTGCGGTCAACCGGCCTCACAACCTCAGACCACGTGTAGTGTTGCGTGGGCAAGCGATTTGCTGATGTCAACGTTGTGAACAGAGTGCCCAATGGCGATGGGGTTATGGTATGGGCAGACATAAGCTACGGACAACAAACACAATCTAATTTTATCGATGGCAATTTGAATGCGACGAGATCCTGAGGCCCATTGTCATGCCATTCATCTGCCGCCATCACCTCATGTTTCAGCATGATAATGCACGGCC
Source organism: Oncorhynchus mykiss (assembly GCF_057628025.1). NCBI lineage: Eukaryota > Metazoa > Chordata > Actinopteri > Salmoniformes > Salmonidae > Oncorhynchus > Oncorhynchus mykiss. Next base: position 45,525,004 of record NC_143042.1, on the reverse strand, counting down.
CCATGTCGCAAGGATCTGTACACAATTCATGGAAGCTGAAAATGGCCCTGTTCTTTCATGGCCTGCCTACTCATCAGACGTCACCCATTGAACATGTTTGGAATGCTCTGGATTGACGTGTACGACAGCGTGTTCCAATTCCCGACAATACCCAGGAACTTCACACAGCCATTGAAGAGGAGTGGGACAACATTCCACAGGCCCCAATCAACAGCGGATCAACTCTATGCAACGGAGATGTCGCACTGCATGTGATAAACGGTGGTCATACCAGATACTGACTGGTTTTCTGATCCATGCTCCTACCTTTTTTTTCCTTATATGAACTGTAACTCAGTAAAATCTTTGAATTTATTGCATGTTGCATTTATATTTTTGTTCAGTATAGAAGGGGCCCCCTATTCAAGTCAATGAGGCCATAATGGGTGGTATGACTATTTCTATGCATGTACCACAGGCAGCTGGTGGCACCTTAATTGGGGAGGACTGGCTTATTGTAATGGCTGGAATGTAATGAATGGAATGGTATTGACACATCAAACACATGATTTCCTTGTGTTTGATACCATTCCAGTCATTTATGATCAGTCCTCCGCTCACCAGCCATGTACCTCTGGCTAAACCATCTCCTTTCCCTTGGCAGGACAGTGTTCCCTGGATGAGCTACATCAGCATGCTGGCCATATTTGGCTTCGTGGCCTTCTTCGAGGTGGGCCCCGGGCCCATCCCCTGGTTCTTTGTGGCTGAGCTCTTCTCCCAAGGCCCCAGGCCCGCTGCTATGGCCGTGGCCGGATTCGCCAATTGGACAGCCAACTTCGTTATCGGCTTTGGCTTCCAATATGTTGCTGTAAGTACAGTGGTCACTATGGTGTTTTGGGGGAATTTTGGGATTGTAATATAATGGATATTGATCAGTGAAGTCAATTGGATGGTGTCTGAGTTGAAATGTTGAGTGAATGAATGTCTTAAGATACATCAGTGAACATATTCCCTCCTCTCCCACTCCACAGGAGCTTTGTGGGCCATATGTCTTCCTCATCTTCGCTGCGCTCCTGCTATTCTTCCTCATCTTCACCTTCTTCCGGGTGCCGGAAACACGGGGGAAGACGTTCGACCAGATCTCCAACACCTTCAGCAAACACTCGCCCGCCATGATAGATATGGACCTGGACATGGAGCTGGGCAAACACAGCACAGAGCTGGATTACCTGGGGGAGGAGGGGAGCCTCAACTGAAGGGATCCCATAGGGCAATTGGGGAAGGCGGGCAGAGGAGGCCAGACAGACTGTGGGGTGGTGGGCAAGGGAAGGGGGTAGAGGAAGAGAAATGGTACTGGGGGTGGGCTTGGGCCTCATTCCAAACATCCTTTCACCATTTATCGAGTTGCATCTAGACATACGTTGGCATGTGGGTCGAGAGATAGGGAGGTGGAATCTGTTTGGGATGGGGTCCATAGTTGATGCAATAGCTGCCACTGGGAAATTACGCTAGTGAAAAATATTGGCAGAATCGGGGGTTGCAGGAATTGAGTCAAGGAAAAGGTTACACAACATTACTAAGCATTGCACCAACTGAATAGACGCCAGAAAGGGTGAAGGGTCAGTGGGGTGGGAGATTATTACCAGAACAACCCATAATGGGTGATCAGGAACGAGAATGTTTCTGAACCTTGAGGCATTTACCCCGCCCCCAGTGTACATGTACAGATGGGGGTGATTTTATTCTGAGAGACTGCACAGATGTTTGAGGGAAAGAGACTTGGAGAAACTGGTATTTCTGCACTTTATCTACAAATAGATGTTCAGAGATGGTGAGAATCTGGGTGAAATTAGAAAAAACATTACCTTTTTACAAAGCTATGGCGTGTGGCATTGACTGAGGTATTTTCTGATAAAAGTTACAAGTCTCATAGTAGGCTAACCACTCGCAACCCACTTCCGTGTCCCTAAACTTGATTACACAAAATAGTGGACCGTTTTAACATGCGACTCAATGTACAGCCTATAGAGACTCCTTTTACAGAGGAAATCCTGTATTTATACAGTGTGCTGGTTTGCTTAACAGTACAAGGGTCTACAAAATACTCAAACTTCACCCACTCCCATATAGGAGTATCTCTTCTGTTTGAATGGGACAGGGCCCCAAGTGAGCACTACTAGTATTCATTCTACTGGTTTCCAAACGTAGTCCTACATAGTTATGGCAACAGGGCTCTGATACCGTAGCAGCAATCTGCCCCTAAACTGTGACGCATGTGCTGTTAGCGATTTATTATGTACTGTTGAGCGACCGTCTTCATGAAGATTTGTACTGGGAGGACCTGTGGCTTATGTAGTGTGAAAAAAAACATGCAGTGTTGCGATGTGGTTCATGTGACAATTGTCCCCATTTGACAAACATGGGCATGTTGAGGACCCGACATTTCAGCAAGTCATTTCATATCTTACCATCCCAAGAAGTGTCAAAACGCATATATTAAATATACTGCAACTTAAGTCATGTTATAGTTTAGATGAAATGTTGTTATTGGAGCTTGAGTTGAAGAAATTAAATGACCAACTTCAGTTTCATCCCACTAAATGTGATTCAAGACATTTTACATTGTATGGTCACATTACTCAGTACAAAGAAATGCATTGTAGTCTTTGCAAACATGATTTTTATAGACATTCTGATACTGACATTGCACATAATCCCCTCCAAACAAGCACATACAAAACCAAAAAATTACAATTACAATATTTATTTAAACCAGCCTCATGCCTTTATGAGGGGGGGGGCAGCAGCATGTTTTAGAATCTGGGGTGGGGGTCAGGTCCCAGACTACCACTACACTCACACCTGCTTTGCTTTCATGTTATCAAACTTAAATAGAGGCTGGAGCCACTCTAATGCTTGTGCCCATTCTCAGTCAATTAAAGAAGTTGTTGTGGGTTTTGTGGTTTAAATGGGCATCCAAGCAGGTTCACACTTTCTTCTAAAAATGAGTATTTTCTCAATTGTAAACACAGACAACCCACTATATCCCTTCCTCTCCTCCCCTTCTCCCATACGCAGTGTGTAGACAAGTCAGGTGGGTATGTCCTGTTAGATGGGGGACTGCGTCTAACGGTCCATAGGACCTACAGAGCGAGACCAACAGGATGCCAAGAGGAGAGAGCCCGACATTAAAACAAAAACTGAACACAAAATAATGCCACAACTTAAAACTTCCAACCTCAAACAAGCAGTGGGTCCCACAGGATTTGAGTCTTCAATTGGCAACCGAATTACACCTGTAATATAGGTGGGCTTTCATTGAATGCCAGAATGTCCCAAAATTATAAAGGAAACAGGAAAAGCTAAATCCACCTGGTGCTTTCCATCCCATCAAAAGACTTATGTAATTCCTCTAAAAACCCATGTAGAAAAATAACTAATTACTTAAGGAACTAAATGGTCACATACTAGTGACATCAGCTACAATATGGCCTACGATGCGGTTTTGTAGTGCAATGTAGTAGTGCAATAGGCGTAACCCAAACCCCTCCTCCAACCAACCACCGAAAGGTTGCATCAGTTTAGCGTGGAGTCCCACCGCTTGCCTGGGGTCACGTGACACCATCTGCTCAGAGGCGTCATTCTGCCGCCACGGGAACTGTCGTGGCAGGTGCCTGGAAAGGAAGATTTAAGACTTAATTGCCATAATTACCCAAAGAATCTATATTAAAATGAAACTACATATATGAATAATCTACAGTAAGACTTCAACAGCCAAGTTATGACCAGAAGAAAACAGTAGAAATAGAAGTACTGAGAAGACTTTGGGGTGCCTCGTACCTCTGGTGATTTGTGGATGGTTTTGGGGGAGGACTTGGGGGAGCCTTTAGGGGAAGACTTGGGGGAGGCCTTGACGTCAGCTGGCTTGGAGGTCTGAGCGGTGGTGCTAGGCCCCAAGGCTGGCTTCTCTGTCCCATCCTAAGATATGAACAGAGGGGAAACTTTGTCACGTAACATGTTGTACAGGGGGAGAAATTTCCGGCACAACATTATAGGCAGCACTGAGTGGCTCACTTTAGAGACTGTGTTAGACTCAGAGTTCCTCTGCCTGCGGCGGCTGAACTGTCGGCGGGGTTTCTGGCCGTCTTCATTGGCCTGCTTCCCGTTTGTCTGCTGGGCCTCCTGGGCCTCCACCTCTTTCTGGCCGTCCGCTAACTGGCCTTCCTGCCTCTCGGTGGGGGCGCTGCCATCCTGCTTACCCTCCCCAGGGGGTGGGCGAGGACGGAATGGCCTGAGAAGGTCAGGTGGCGTGGGACAAAGTCAAATGTGGAGTCAAATAGGCCTATGGGCTCAAAAAGATCCATTGACATTAAGATCCTATCCCAAATAAATCTGCCAGCAAAAAGATGCCATGTCACAAGTCTCACCTGCGGTACTGGGGCCTGAACCTGCGCGGTGGTGGCCTCTGCTGGTCGCCTTCCACTGCTCCCTCCTGTTCCCCTGACTCGCCCTGGGGAGAGAACAGACAACACAGCATTAAAGGAGAGAACTGATTACACAACAGATATCCACAGGATGAGGTTCAACCTTCCTCAACCCCATCCCTCCATTTGCAGACATTTAAACTAGAATATTCCTAGTAAATTAAAGTGGAAGGAAGTTGCTGGTAGTAAGTTCCATTGACCATATTACTTTAACCATCTGTTTTTCTCTTCAAATAAGTCAACATGGAGGGAAAGGAACTTTAAACTGTTGGGATGCACCTTTTCCATCCATCTACTCCTCACCTCTCGTCCTTCCCGTCTGGGTCTGCGGGGCCTGCGTCGTCGCGGTGCAGGTCGTTCACCACCATTCTCCCCTCTGCCATTCTCCCCTTCGCCTTCCGAGGTGGGGACAGAGGTGCCGTCACCCTTATCATCGGGCTGAGGGCTGCGAGGGGAGGTGCGGCGGCGGCGGAAGCGACGTTTGTTGGGCGCATAGCGGCTGCCTTTCACAGGAACCCCGCTAGGCCCGGTCACGTTGGCTGCCTCAGAACCCTGAGAGAGGGAAAGAGCTTGTTGGAGAGACATTTAAGACAATGAAAATGTTATTGAATTCTCAATGTGCAATTCAAACAGTTTTAGTGACATTGAAATTGAAGGGATAGTTCACACAATCAATATTTCCCATTCATTTGACATTTCTCCAAATGTAGAAAGCTGCACACCTTATGGCATAAAACTGAACATAGCTTACAACTAAGTCAGAAGCATGAAAAGGTCTGCCACAATTTGAATTGTGATAACTCTTTAAGGCTTGTTAATTATGGGTGATATAAAATGAAAGCCATCCTTACAGGTTTACCTACCTTGGCGGCCTCGACCACATCAAACTCCACCACCTCCCCATCTCCAACACTGCGAAGGAACTTCCTGGGGTTGTTGTTCTTGATGGCAGTCTAAACAGCAGATGGATTGGGTGATTTGATACAGGGTTGTATTCACTAGGCTCCAAACAGAAGAAAGCAGACTGAAACAGTAAGGGACTACCTGAACTGGTCCAATAGGAAACCCTCCTTTTCAATTGTAGAACAGTGCGCATTAATGAATGTGACCCAGTGGTATTAAGCAGCAGGTGTTCTTCCTGACATGGACTTAATCTTTCTGGGCTTACCTGATGAACAAAGACATCTTCTTTGGTGTCGTTTCTGAGGGGGAAAAAATATCAGTAATGACATCTCCCATCCATGACAAACCATATCCATGTTAAAGTGTCAGATAGCTGTACTACAAGGCGTATGCATTGTAACAAAAGTAATGCCCATTAGTGTACATTTTACTTGCACATCACACAAAATAAATGATTCAGGGGCACCTTCTAGCACATGACATGGTACCTGTTGATAAAGCCATAGCCATTGCGCACGTTGAACCATTTCACCGTGCCTTGGACTGCAGAGGCTGCAAAAACAACGTTTTTTTTACCATTATTTTATTATGGATTCATGCTGGGCTCAAGAGGTATTTTATAGATGAGCCCTGTACACACGCGAAAAGTAAAACCACCATAGAAAACAGTTGTCAGTAAAAAGGCCCTCAGATTTTAGGATAAATACTATTCACAAATATCAAATTCAAGTCAAACCTTTAAGTCACTTAGCCAGGAATGAATAGCATCTGAAGACTTAACTGGAAAATACACTACCATAATGTCTAAAATGTTCTCCCTTATCGCAACTTCTTTTATCAACCAAAGTACTTCAAGCTAGGCTGCAGGATATGGCATTCGCGTCAATCATTAACAATACTTGACTAGAACCCACGGACTAGGGCAAGTGGGACTAGTGCTTCCTGTGAAAACAGTTAAAGTTTCGACATCGTGGTTAGTGCAATACATGAATACGCCCAGTAGTTGCAACTAAAAAGGTAATTTCCACCGCTATTGGAATGTTGAATTGCAACTTCAGTCAAATAATTTGCACTACTGCGCAATGCATTGCTGAAGACATTTTATGAAAGCCAGAACGTGGCAAATAAGTACGGATAAGTGATTATTTTGAGCCGAAGGACTGTCAGCTGGGAAAATCAGACTTCAATCAATGACCTACACCTGTGAACGAATTCCCTCCGCCTTGGAAAACGTAACATCTGATAAAGTGAAGTTAGAGTATTATTTTGACAGCTTTAGCCTACATTCAACCACGTCGATAACTACATTTGTTTTAATTAATAAAACCGAGTGCGTATACAGGTTGGCACATAATACCAACCGCACAAACCAGCGACGGGTCATTTGAAAACAAGTATTTCGTCTGCGCTTCTTAAATAATATGTATCAACATTGCTGTCATAGTCTTAAAGTCGATTTTTAAACCAATTATATGAAATTGTTTAAACCCCAAGTCAGTGCGTAAAATACGGACGTGGAACTCGAGAAATGATACAATCCAAAAACTGCTTAGGTTCAGCATAATTTGACCTGGGTGTGCAAGGTGGGCTACTCCAATTGATTAACATCATCCAAGACCTACAAACTGACAAAACAATGAAGACGTAGCCTACGCACTTTATCTAACCAATTTGTAGCCAGCTGACATCTTTTAAGCATTGATTTGAAACACCTGGCCAATGTTGCTGCCTTGATAAATCCACACATACAACACTAACGAAGTATTCAAACGTTTGTCAAGGAAGGACTCTTCGCCACTAGTAATAATACTTTCTCTACCTATAATTTTTCTCTCCAGCTGTGGCGGTTCTTCCACTGGTGCCGACGATGGGGCGCTCTGCTCTTCTGCGTCGGTCATACTCGCACGGATACAGATTCACAACAATGTCCCCCTCTTGTCTTAACTTAGCTCAGATCACCACCGCAAACTTTTTATCCAGACAACCTCCCGGGATTCCTGATATTAACCGCGCCCTCATTGGCATCGTAATAGCCAATCCAGCAATCTCATAGGCTGTGCAAGGAAGGCAATTGGAAGGGCCAAGGCTGCGAATAATGACAAGTTTGAAAGTGAAAGCAGGTAGGTAGACCGGTGATTGACTGAATGAGGTGTTGTTATGCATGCAACCTCTCAGGACTGTGAACGAGCGGGCATGGCCTATATATAGGATGTACAAATGATTTTGAATGCACATAGCATAGGAAACCATGTGTGTTTAAAACGCAAAGTGGAATTCAGATGGCCTATCTATCATATATGATATAGTCTATATCTTCTTGGTGTGCCCTTCTTCTATAGCATGAGCAATGAACGCATTATATATATTTAATAATAATAATAATAATACAACAATAACGCACAAAATAGGCTCTAGCCTAAGGCATACTTAGGCTTAGTTTGCTTGGTTAGTCAATAATGTAGGCTAAATAGCCCTACTTGTCCAGTCTGTTGCTACAGGCCTTAGGCTACTACACAAACTGTCTCTCTGTTTTGGATATTACAGCTCGTGCTGCCGTCAGATATAAATTAAACAGTTGGTCCCGTGCCAAATCAGTCAGCACAAACACCCCAGGCAGACATGGTGATCAAAAGGCCCCAGCCCCTCGTCTTTTCTCAGGCCCATGCCCTGACTCATCCACCAGTCCCAATCCTCCCCATTCCTCCATTTGACCTCAGAGCCTCCACCTGGCCCTTTGGCCCTCCATACATACAGTGCCAGTCAAATGTTTGTACACACCTACTCATTCAAATGTTTTTCTTTATTTGTACTATGTTCTACATTGTAGAATAATAGTGAAGACATCAAAACTATGAAATAACATACATGGTATCATGTAGTAACCAAAAAAGTGTGAAACAAATCAAAATATATTTTAGATTCTTCAAAGTAGCCACCCTTTGCTTTGATGACAGCTTTGCATACTATTGGCATTCTCTCAACCAGCTTCACCTGGAATGCTTTTCCAACAGTCTTGAGGGAGTTCCCACATATGCTGAGCACTTGTTGGCTGCTTTTTCTTCACTCTGGGGTCCAACTATTCCAAACCATCTCAATTGGGTTGAGGTTTGGTGACTGTGGAGGCCAGGTCATCTGATGCAGCACTGCATCACTCTCCTTCTTGGTCAAATAGCCCTTACAAAGCCTGGAGGTGTGTTGGATCATTGTCCTGTTGAAAAACAAATGATAGTCCCACTAAGCGCAAACCAGATGGGATGGCGTATTGCTGCAGAATGCTGTGGTAGCCATGCTGGTTAAGTGTGCCTTGAATTAAAATAAATCACTGACAGTGTCACCAGCAAAGCACCATCACACCTCCTCCTCCATGCTTCACAGTGGGAACCACACATGCTGAGATCATCCGTGCACCTACTCTGTGTCTCACAAGACACGGCGGTTGGAACCAAAAATAGCATATTTGGACAGATTTCAACCTGTCATTGCTTGTGTTTCTTGGCCCAAGCAAGTCACTTCTTCTTATTGGTGTTCTTTATTAGTTGTTTCTTGCAGCAATTTGACCATGAAGGCCTGATTCACAAAGTCTCCTCTGAACAGTTGATATTGAGATGTGTCTGATACTTGAACTCTGTGACGCATTTATTTGGGATGCAATTTATGAGGTTGGTAACTAATGAACTGATCCTCTGCAACAGAGGTAACTCTGGGTCTTCCTTTCCTGTGATGGTCCTCATGAGAGCCAGTTTCATCATAGTGCATGATGTTTTTTGCGACTGCACTTGAAGAAACTTTCAAAGTTCTTGACATCTTCCGAATTGACTGACCATCATGTTTTGAAGTAATGATGGACTGTCGTTGCTCTTTGCTTGTTTGAGCTGTTCTTGCCATAATTTGGACTTGGTCTTTTACCAAGTAGGGCTATCTTCTGTATACCACCCCTACCTTGTCACAATTGGCTCTAACGCATTAAGAACGAAAGAAACTCCACAAATGTACTTTTAACAAGGCACACCTGTTAATTGAAATGCATTCCAGGTGACTACCTCATGAAGCTGGTTGAGAGAATGCCAAGAGTGTGCAAAGCTGTCATCAAGGCAAAGGGTGGCTACTTTGAAGAATCTCAAATATAAAATATATTTAGATTTTATTAACACTTTTTTTGTTACTACATGATTCCATATGTGTTATTTCATAGTTTTGATGTCTTCACTATTATTCTACAATGTAGAAAATGGTCCAAATAAAGAAAAACCCTTGAACGAGTAGGTGTTCTAAAACCGTTGACTGGTACTGTAGGACATGGGATTCATGTTTCACTGGGATAAATTTAACACAGCGGGGACCTGCCAAGTTCTTTGGGGCCATCCACTGGACACTGACTGTGACTGCCACCATGTCAATGCCACCATTGGGGGCAATACCACCATAGGTAGCCTCTCACAAAGTGCAAAGTCTTTTACCAATAATAAGACGCTGTTATTAGGCCTGGGCTACATCAGCAACATATATTCAGCATTAAAACCAGAACCCCCTAAAACCTAAATCTACTTACAAAAAAGGTTGAACATTTTACTATAGTATAATATTGCCTTGAACGTAAAAAAATGTGAAGGGTAAGGGTTCATTCTCTATTGAGGCTTCGGTCAGTATCCAAGTGTGCGTTATTGTTTTATGTGTCGCGTTTACGTTCAATTGCATATGCATAGTAGTATTATGCATAGTATTGACGTCAAACGGAAGGACGCGGATGGTAAACACATGATTCTGCCAGTGTATGTTTGTGTTAAACTGGGGCTCATAGACTCGAATGTTAGACTCAACGTTCATATCGGTTGATAATATTGGCGTCAGCCTGCTGAAGGTAAAAGGACCAAGGACAGGGAACGTTTGTGTTATTGTATCGTGTGTAACTTCCTGGTGTTTACAGAACACTGGAGCTGTGAGATAAGGATATCAGTGCCGGTGTTGTGCCGAAAATCTCCCCCCTGCCAGAATTCTCCCCCCATTCGCGTGAACGCGCACACACTCAATTCTTCATTGCTGCGACTTGCTTGCTACTTGAGATGTCTGATCTTAACTCCGTTGTCAGTTTAGCCTACATTTCACTGATCTTAGTAGCAGAAAGCATGTTTATTTGTATCCTTAAAGGCAGCTGTCAATGATTACGTTAGGCTGCGTTTCATTATATTTTAATGGCGGTTTGATTGAGGGGGAGGCACTATTAACGTCTACAGTTTATGGTTTGGCTATTTGTTTCAAGTGTATTAGTCTATAAATAAATATTTTTGCCAAAATTCGTCATCTCTCCCATGTCTTATTCGACTAGTAGTTGTTCTGAAATGTTTATTGCTTGCCTACGTTTTACCCCCTCCTCTATGTTTAATATAACACATACATTAATTATTCATCTTGGTTGCCTATGAAGTTTGTTCTATAGAAAGTATTTGACCTTAATGTGTGCCACATGAAATATTCCACTCTAGTGACACAATTAATGAAATTAGAAGGGGGGGGGGGGGGGGGGGGTATTTCAGCAAGACCATTTCACCCCCCCCCCCCCCCTCCCTTCTAATTTCCTTAATTTTGTAACTAGAGTAAACATTTCAGAACAACTACTAGTCGAATAAGACATGGGAGAGATGACACATTTTGGCAAAAAGGTTTATTTATAGACCAATACACAAATAGCCAAACCGAAAACTGCAGATCAAACCGCCATTAAAATCAAATCAAATGCAGCCTAATGTGATCATTGACAGCTGCCTTGAAGGGCACAAATAAAACATGCTTTCTGCTACTAACATCAGTGAAATGTTGGCAAAACTGACAGCGGAGTGAAGAGCAGAAATCTCAACTAGCAAGCAAGTCACAGCAATGAAAAATTGCGTTCACGCGAAGGGGGGGATTCTGTCAGGGGGGAGATTTTCGGCACAACACCTGTTTAGAGAAATCAGTTGTAGGAGTTGAGCATGTACCAATGAATGGCTACATTATAGCTGTTAACATTGATGATGAATATGAGTATGATGCATGAAATGTTAAGGCACACGTGTATGAAAGCATGTACTATGCTGTCCTCGAGCTGTTGTCTACTAATGTAATGTATTGTCCTGTTTCATGTTTTGTGTGGACCCCAGGAACAATAGCTGCTGCTTTAACAGTGGCTAATGGGGATCCTAATAAGATACTAAAATACTAGTTACATGGTGTGTAAAACAGCGCCCATATTGTTATTCCCGAAGATAACAGTCATTAGAATGAATGAGAGGGTCCCCATGCTTAGTACATGCACTCGGTCTTGTTGGCAGGGAAATATGAATCTCTGTTATTTGATGCAGTTGAGGTAAATTTATGTAATTTTCTTCGGGTTCTGAGCTCATTTGGACAAGAGGTTCCATTCCAAGTCTCTCGATATTCCCGTGATTTCGCCCCCCTCCCCTGTTCTAGAATCGAAGGAGAGAGGGTGACCACGCCTGCGCACTGAGCACCATACTGCCGTGGTTCATTTCATGGGTATTTGGAAAGGCTGTGAGGGAGTGAGTGAGCGAAAGGTGCTAGACTTTAAGGTTCACACTCTTTTTAGGCTGGCGGCTGACCTAAGCGTGCGCCCCCCGACGAGAACGATTTCGACCGTGCGGAGGCTAGTGAAAGCGACTGGAATGAGAGAAGAATAAAGTGAGAGCTGATTTAGGAGTAAAGGAACGACAAGCAGAGGCACCGCGGCGGTAGACACCAGCCAGACAGCCGTTAGCTACGGACGGAGAGAGAGAGAAAAGGAAAAAATTAAAAGGGGGACGGTTTGACATTTGTGTAAAGCGCACAGAGTAACCAAATTGTGGAAACCTTAGTACACCGGGTAAGTTAGCCTACTTATCATAACATGAATATAAAGGGCGTGATCTTGCGTGAGAATAACATTGCATATGCACATGGCTGCTCATAGCTGTCACGTTATTTTCATGCTACATAGCTGGTCACTTGTGAGCATTGTGTGATGATAGCCTAGTAATAAAACAACATTGTATTGTTGGAAAAACCCTCCAGCCAATCATTGTTTCCAGTTTGATAAACAATATGCTGTTAAATTGGCCCTTGCTCACTAATAAAGTTTTCGCTACGTATCATCCCACTACATTTATTTAATCCAAATAACTGGTGGTACGATTTTACGCATAGAAATTGACCCAAATAACTTGGACCGAAACTCATCCTGCAGGTATGCACGCCGTAGCCTTATCATACGCATAAGCGTAATAATTATACTCTAGTAGCCTACATTCCAATTAGCAACGGCGCCTATTCAATGTATCACAATTAAGATATCTCCTTGTGTGCTTAATGTAACAATGTAACACACTGAAATGACCACGCGCTAATGCAACAATGTTGTACTTGGCTCTCGACTGGAGCGGAGCCCCCAGTTATAGTGGGCCTCAGCCACTGAGCAGTGTTCATGCATGCAGCGACGCCGTCACTGACAGCCCGTTAACGTTTTGTGCGCACTAGGCCGCACTCGGCTCCAACACTGCGGAGCAAGACACGCGTGCTATAAAAAGATGGCAGCGACAGTTTTTCTGTCACACTAATATGTTAAATTAACATATCCTTATTATTAATACGTGTGTTTACGTGAGTCTCTTAATCTCAAAGTGGCCTTGTGTGTGTCAAGCGCCGTCGATAAGATGCTACCAGTATAATCAGTGTCGTTTACCAGGCTATGGCTGCAGACCGAATTAAATCATAGTAGATTACTTGGAATATGGGGCCGGCCATACTTTTGTAGAGTATTCTCTTGAATGGACATTACTTTCCACCTTTATCTTTGCCATTATTCTAATAGCAAGTTGACCTTTGTAATATTCTTGACATTCTAACCGAAATGCAAGACGCACCCGTGCGCTGGGCCTTTCCATGAATCGCGTCCACTCTTCCGCCGCCACATAATCAGTTACACACACTCAGCAAATAATACACCTGCTTGTTTCCATATTTAATTATTTTGAAAATCTTCCTATATTTCTGTCAATGGCGCAAAAATAACAAAGATAAGGCCTATAAATGATTGAGTAAACTGTTATATATTTTTTGTTTATGGTGAGTAAGCTATGGCTGACTGATCCAGGTGCCATATCTCTGTTACTTTATTTAGCTCAGTCTGCTCTTTTTCTCTCTCCTTATGGCAGTGAACCAGCTCTTCATACATTTTGTATTCAATTAATAATGTTGCATTTCTTAAAGTTCTTAAGTTAAATATGTAATTACGTGGCTGGTCATTTGGACAAATTTAAAATTATTATTGAAAATTCACAGAGGGAGACAGTATAGACCTACTGCACACTTCATTACACTGTAGGTAATAATTTTTATTTTGATTACTAATGTGTTTATTGTTAATAATAGGAAGTTTGCAGGAGTACACTCCCTTTGTATACATTTATTCTTTAGCAATGCCTTTTAAATGTCTATTGTACACTTATCAACAAATAGCTCATTTCCAAAGCATAAGCCATAACCAATATGTATTAGAATGGCGTTAGAGGCATGTAGACCACTTGGAGTCATTGGTCTCTGCCCTGAACTGCCCTCCCACAGGACTCCTCCCCCTATGGCAGGATTCCTCTGCCCCCAACCCCAGGACTCCTCCCCCAACCCCTGAACTCCCATCCCCCTCCCCATGACTTCTACCCCAGGACTCCTCAGTATTTGAGTGATGCCATTACCAGTGATGTCATTAACCAGTTCTTAGTCCTCGTTAACCTCTCTCCATATCCCCCTTTGACATCATGGGCTCGGGATCAGGTATGGCAGACGCAGACGTCGACTTCCAGACAGGCGATGCCGGGGCATCCGCCACCTTCCCCCAGCAGTGCTCGGCGCTGCGCAAGAACGGCTTCGTGGTGCTGAAAGGACGACCCTGCAAGATCGTGGAGATGTCCACCTCCAAGACCGGAAAACATGGCCACGCTAAGGTCAGTGGTGTCTGACTGTAACCATTTTGATAGCTCTGGCTAATGAGTGATAATAAAGATGTTGTGTTCCATGCAGACATAATTACATTGATCAGAGTCATGAGAAAGAGTAGCTGTGGCTGTTATCTTGAATTCGGTAAGACTTTCCTCCAGTCAAAAGAAGAAGAAGACTTTCTCACATTTGCAGCGTTATCCTGAACTTCACACTATATGTCTTGTCTACGTGCTGTGTGTCTACGTGCTGTGTGTCTACGTGCTGTGTGTCTACGTGCTGTGTGTCTACGTGCTGTGTGTCTACGTGCTGTGTGTCTACGTGCTGTGTGTCTACGTGCTGTGTGTCTGCGTGCTGTGTGTCTACGTGCTGTGTGTCTACGTGCTGTGTGTCTACGTGCTGTGTGTCTACGTGCTGTGTGTCTACGTGCTGTGTGTCTGCCAGCTCCATAAACAGTTTTGTGTTTTGTTTTCTTTATGGGCAGGTCCACATGGTTGGTATTGACATCTTCAACGGCAAGAAGTATGAAGATATCTGTCCCTCCACCCACAACATGGACGTCCCCAACATCAAGAGACTGGACTACCAGGTGAAGGGCCAAAGTAGTGAGGAGGACAGAAGGGACGGAGGGAGAGAGGGAGAAGTAGAGAGAAAGAGGTATTGCCAGTTTGAGTGAGATGGCCAGTTACCCAAAACTCACTCTCTAACTGAATGGCCACGTCACTGGTAAAAATCTCATCAAATAATAGATGTCCCTTGAGTATTCTGATTCCCTATTTCTAATTCTCCGACTCACGCCCCTGCCTCAAATCAAATCCAATTTCATTTCTCACATGTGGCGAATATAACAGGTGTTGACGTGCCCTTGTTGACGCACACTGGAAGATCTGAGGGGATTGATTAGGTGTCAACAGTATCGTGGAAACTCCCTCTAGTCTATTTACAGGCTAAGTGGAGACATCAGCATTATTCCTGTACCAATCCAGTGGGAAGGTGAGGGAAAGTCCATGAGGGTAGAGGAACGCATCGTAGCATTTGTGCTGATGTAGGTGAAGGTCATTATTTAGTAAAACACTGGGATGGAATACCTTTGAGCTACACCAGCACATGTTCCAAACTTTTTCATGGTCCTTAGAGCTGGATAGGGAACCTCAAGTAGGTAGCTGTTCTTTCTCCTGTGCTCATTTTCATTCTCTTTGGGCTGGGAGACTGTGGGTGGGGGTGACAGTCAGTTGATTGGAGGGCACAAAAGAGCTCAAATTGGTAGACTGGCAGTGCATTGGCATTCACAAAAGGCGCAGAAACTAAAACAAGCCTATTTCATACATTGTCTCTTATCTTTTCTGTCATCATAACACAACCTTATTCTCATCTCTTCTTATCCTTTCCCTCCCTCCCTCCTCACTTCCCCCTGCAGTTGATTGGGATCACGGATGGTTACCTGTCTCTGCTCCAGGACAGTGGTGAGGTGAGAGAGGACCTAAAGATGCCAGAAGGAGACATGGGCAAAGAGATCGAAACCAAGTATGACGCTGGAGAGGAGATTCTGGTCAGTGGTGTTCCCGTTTCCTCTCTTCTTGTTGTTCATGTTCTTGGTTTTTCTTGTTCTTCTATGATTCTCCCTGGAGAGAAAATGACATTGTTTTTTTTTAATTGAACCTTTTGTTAACGAGGCAAGTCAGTTAAGAACAAATTCTTATTTACAATGACGGCCTAAACCGGCCAAACCCGGACGACATATGTCCCTTTTTAGCGTTATGGTTTTGTAAGACAGTGTTTCATAGCTCTAATCAGGTGTGTAGATAGACATATCTGATTCATGTTTTCCTCTCTTCTTCTGATCCATGTACTCAGTGTGTGCTTGGTGGAAATTCCTTACTTATAGGTCGTTATCAATAAAACGTCACAATAGTATTTGATTTGTCTGCTGGGGGGCAAGGAGACCTCCGGCTCATCATCACCTCTTGACCACAGTCAGAACTACACATTTCCGATTATTTCACATTTAGCTCTATCATCAGAGTTATACAGAAATCAGTAAAGATCAATTCAACATGTTTTTTCAGATATGTGAGGGTAACCAAATCCATTTGGCATGTAGCTAGCTAGCTAAAGCAAACAACATGTGCCATTTAGCTTGCTTCATCAGAGAGTAGCCTTTTGGGAAAGAGCTTGTCTTCATCCTGGTAAAGTTGTCAGTAGGACGACATCTAGTTTATCTTCTGAAAGTTTGCTTGTTAACTAGCCATATTGACTTGATACAGTCGGAAGTTTACATACGGTTAGGTTGGAGTCATTAAAACTTGTTTTTCAACCACTCCACAAATTTCTTGTTAACAAACTATAGTTTTGGCAAGTCGGTTAGGACATTTACTTTGTGCATGACAAAGGTAATTTTTCCAACAACTGTTTACAGACAGATTATTTAACTTATAACTCACTCAGAATTCCAGTGGGTCAGAAGTTTACATACACTAAGTTAACTGTGCCTTTAAACAGCTTGGAAAATTCTAGAAAATGATGTCATGGCTTTAGAAGCTTCTGATACGCGAATTGACATCATTTGATTCAATTGGAGGTGTACATGTGGATGTATTTCAAGGCCTACCTTCAAACTCAATGCCTCTTTGCTTGACATCATGGGAAAATCAAAAGAAATCAGGAAAAACCTAAAAAAAAAATTGTAGACCTCCACAAGTCTGGTTCATCCTTGGGATCAATTTCCAAACACCTGAAGGTACCACGTTCATCTGTACAAACAATAGTACGCAAGTATAAACACCATGGGACCATGCAGCCGTCATACCGCTCAGGAAGGAGACACGTTTTGTTTCCTAGAGATGAACGTACTTTGGTGCGAAAAGTGCAAATCAATCCCGGAACAATAGCAAAGGACCTTGTGAAGATGCTGGAGGAAACGGGTACAAAAGTATCTATATCCACAGGCTTGCAAGCTGAAGAACACCATCCCAACCGTGAAGCACAGGGGTGGCAGCATCATGTTGTGGGGGTGCTTTGCTGCAGGAGGGACTGGTGCACTTCACAAAATAGATCATCATGAGGGTGGAAAATTATGTGGATATATTGAAGCAACATCTCAAGAAATCAGTCAGGAAGTTAAAGCTTGGTCGCAAATGGGTCTTCCAAATGGACAATGACCCCAAGCATACTTCCAAAGTTGTGGCAAAATTGCTTAAGGACAACAAAGTCAAGGTATTGGAGTGGCCATCATAAAGCCCTGACATCAATCCTATTGAAAATGTGTGGGCAGAACCGAAAAAGCATGTGTGAGCAAGGAGACCTGTGAAACTGACTCAGTTACACCAGCTCTGTCAGGAGGAATGGGCCAAATTTAACCCAGCTTGTGGAAGGCTACCCAAAACGTTTGATCCAAGTTAAACAATTTAAAGACAATGCTATCAAATACTAATTGAGTGTATGTAAACTTCTGACCCACTGGGAATGTGATGAAAGAAATAAAAGCTGAAATAAGTTATTCTCTTTACTATTAATCTGTTATTTAACATTCTTAAAATAATGTGGTGATCTTAACTGACCGAAGACGGAATTTTTACTAGGATTAAATGTCAGGAATTCTGAAAAACTGAGTTTAAATGTATTTGGCAATGTAAACTTCCGACTTCAACTGTAAGTTATTAGCGAGCTAGCCAATTTGACGTGGCCCATCAATCAATGTAGTATGTCTGTCAGCAGCAATCGTGATTAAACACTATTTAAAAACAATGTTGAAAATGGGATAATGTAGGCTAAGTAGGCCTGTGTTGGTTGGAGAAAAAAGTACATTATTTCTACTAACCAACCACTATGTGTAGCCAACTGTAAAAAGTTTATACCAGTAGCTTGCAAAGTAAACATTATCAGCCATCAGTAACGTGACATCGGCAAATGTTCCCTTCTGCTGCTTGACAGGCAGACCCCACAAAGGATGGGGACTGAACCTAAACCACTCGTACTTGTCAGGTATAGTTCACATTTTTTTATATCACTCAAATATCCATTTAATGGTGGCGAATATTGAGACATATCGTGAGGCTCTACCCTCATGTATCGGAAGTTACATGATCAATGGATGTTTACTGATCATGAAAAGCATGCAGTTATGCCGACTTTTTTCAAATTTATAATTCTGACGATAGAGCGAAATGTGCACAATTGTTTTGCATGGAATAATCTGACATTTGTAGTTCTGACTATGCTCTTCAAGAGGTGATGACATTACTACCAAATAGTTAACATTTCTCTAATAATCCCTTGAAACCGGCACTCGGTTGTCAATGGTTTTAGAGAGGCTGCAGGTTTCCAAGCCCCCCGGAAAACAAATCAAACGCTCTGCAACTGATTGTGATGTTTTTTTGGTAACCCATTACAGCTGCTATTGTCACATTGAACCCGTATACTTCTGGGAATCCAATGTCCCTGTCACAAACTGTTCAAAATATCAGAGCACACTGGCTTAGCAGAGCAAACAAATGCCCTCACTTCACAGGTAACAATGAATATTGGCAGCACTAGAGATACATGGAATTCATCAGTAAGACTGTACCATACTCCCAGCAGCTCTCTGCATTCCCAAGTCAACCGGCTGTAAAAGTTGAAGTGTTATGGTTTGGGGGTTACAGTTACCTCAAGTCTCTGGGAAGGGGATGATGTCACAGCCTAACCTAGTTTACTTCCACTACACCTGCAAAGTTGTTCTTCTTATAATAATTTTAAAATCCTTTTTGTTTGTTTCCCAGATCACTGTTCTGTCTGCAATGAACGAGGAGGCTGCAGTTGCCATCAAGGCCATGGCTAAATAAGACACTACAGGTAAACACAGAAGCTTTCTGTATCCCAACCGACCTACCTGTCACCCCTCACCCCATTCATACTCACACTGCCTGTGACAAAAGTGGCTGGAAATGTGCGGTATGTGTGTGTCATGCCATGCACTTTATTTGTATGTTTATTTATCAGCCAAGGCTAGGTACACTCTTTACTTTGCCTAACAACACACTGAAACACTTTGGCTGCTACACATGCTTCTTTATTATTATTTCATTTACTAGGCTGTGCAGTCTTTATGCTGACTACAGCATATGTCTGTTTTGAAAAACATGGGGAAGTAACTGGACTGTATACTGAGGATGTCTTACATGTTAATTACATTAAATCTCTGAAGGGTACCTGTGAAGCAATATGTTACATCAATGGACTTTTCTACCCCTTATGCACTTACTGCTTACTTGTTATTATTCATTTACGGTATTTATGTACAAGCACAATGTGTGTGTGTATATATATATATATATATATATCTCTATCTTGTATAAAGAGTTGTTTTTATATAGATTCCCATGCTTGGTGTATTTGTGTGAGTGTAATGGTGTATTTCAGTGGTTTTCTAACTTTTTCAGTGGTGACACAATTTTTTCCCCCCCAAGAATTTCTCAACCCCGGCCCAAATCTAATGACAAAATCAGTTATATTATTTTACATCAACAAATAACCTTAAATTCATTGCATTCGTCTCTTATCAAAATGAAAAGAACCCAATAAATACATTTAGCCCATAAAATTGTTTTTTCAAATGATCTTTCTCAAAAGGTTTGTATATTGTCCCGTGCAATAATCTGTACTCTTAAAGGGATACTTAGGGATTTTGGCAATGAGGCCTTTTATCTACTTTCCCAGAGTCAGATGAACCTGTGTTTACCAGTTTTATGTCTATGCGTGCAATTGCTAACTAGCGTTAGCACAATGACGAAGTGTATGGGTATCTGCTAGCAGGTACCCATAGACTCAGATACCCATAGACTTCCAGTAATTGTGCTGATACTAGTTAGCATTAGCTTGCTAAACTACCTCTAACTTCCTACATAATGTGCACCGACATAAAAATGGTATCGACAAGTTCATCTGACTCTGGGGAAGTAGATTAAAGGGCCTCATTGCCAAAATCCTGAAATCCCTTTAATTAGAAAAATCAAGAGTACCGACCCCCCCCCCCCCCCCATTCAAGGTTGTTGAATGTGCTGTCGGTTACTGTATTTTGATGTGTGAACGGATCTTTGTGTTTGGAGTGTGTACTGTACCTCAAATAACTTGTGAACTGTTTTGTATTGATGCACACTCAACTACACTGTCCGCTTTTTTTCTTTCTTTTTCATTCACTTCCTCTTGCTCTTTTTCCCCTTTTCTCGTTTTCTACCTATCCTACCCCTGTACTTTCCTTGTCCTCCCCACTCTCTTTCAGGGGTTAACAAGATGCACTGGATCTGAAAAAGGAGGGAATACGGCCATGTCAAAGCTATTCTCTCTTTTTCTTTTTTTCTTTTTCGTCAACTCTCTCCCTCTGTACTTTCTCGCCCTTCTCTGGGTAAAATTGGAAACTAATTTCAATAAATAATTGGGAACTGCAAACAGTCAAAACATTCTCTCATATATATATATATATATACACACAACATACAAGTCAGTACACACACGGCATACAAGTCAGTACACACACGGCATACAAGTCAGTACACACACGGCATACAAGTCAGTACACACACGGCATACAATTCAGCATTCAAGTCAGTACATACACGGCATACAATTCAGCATTCAAGTCAGTACACACACGGCATACAATTCAGCATTCAAGTCAGTACACACACAGCATACAATTCAGCATTCAAGTCAGCACACACACACACACACACACACACACACACACACACACACACACACAGCATACAAGTCAGCACCAGTAAACACAAACAGCATACAAGTCAGCACCAGTACACACACACACACAGCATACAAGTCAGTACACACACGGCATTCAAGTCAGTACACACACGGCATTCAAGTCAGTACACACACGGCATTCAAGTCAGTACACACACAGCATACAATTCAGCATTCAAGTCAGCACACGCACACACACACAGCATACAAGTCAGCACCAGTAAACACAAACAGCATACAAGTCAGCACCAGTACACACACACACACAGCATACAAGTCAGCACCAGTACACACACACAGCATACAAGTCAGCACCGGTAAACACACACACACATACACAACATACAAGTCAGCACCAGTACATACGCACAGCATACAAGTCAGCACCAGTAAACGCACCAGTAAACACACACACACACACACACACACACACACACACACACACACACACACAGCATACAAGTCAGCACCAGTACACACACACAGCATACGAGTCAGCACCAGTACACACACACACACACACACACACACACAGCATACGAGTCAGCACCGGTACCCACACACACACAGCATACAAGTCAGCTCCAGTACATACAAGTCAGCACCAGTAAACACACACACACACACAGCATACAAGTCAGCACCAGTAAACACACACATCATACAAGTCAGCACCAGTAAACACACACACAGCATACAATTCAGCACATGTATACACACACACACAGCATACAATTCAGCACATGTATACACACACACACACAGCATACAAGTCAGCACCTGTACACACACACAGCATACAAGTCAGCACCAGTACACACACACACACAGCATACAAGTCAGCACCAGTAAACACATACACAGCATACAAGTCAGCACCAGTACAGACTAACGGAGAGAGAAGAAATGGAGAAAGAAGTGCTCTCACAAACATGCCGCCTGTAAGGGCGTAGGTAGCTACTGCACCTACAGTCAGGGGAGGGCTGGTGGAAATGTCTCAAATGTCTTTTTTGTAAATTCTCTCCTGATTGATCAAGGGCTTCTTCAACTCTAGATTTATGATGAGTGATGTTCTGTTTAGGAGCGCATTCGGCGGGAGCGCTGTGCTCATGTTGCAATAGAAATATAGAACTGGCACCATTTTCAATGTAACAATGGAGACTTGTCAGGTCTATACGTTACTGATTTTCAGAGTGATCCGCCCTTCTGAATGAGCCCCATATGTCCTATTCAACATTGTGTGTATCGTATATCACCTAAACTTGTCTGTTAAAAGATGCCAGGATCAGACCTTTCAGAGTAGGAGTTGAACAAGCGTCACACAGAAGCATTTAGGAGAAAGGAAACACGCATGCCAATTCCAGTGTTTAATTTCAGTCTTTCACAAGTGTCTGATTGAGACCACGTACAGGACCTTTCAGCAAAGAACTTGGCAAAGACCCTTAGAGGCTGCCAACAGAGCAGGTAGCTAGCTAGCTAGTAGACACACTGGGTCACCTATAGGGAGAGGCACCATGTAGTTGACCCATTATTACTTTGTACAAACTCATGAGAAAGTTATGGCATGTTTTTTGCTTTATTGTATTCACAAAGAAGTCCAAACTGTGCAGAACGTCTCCCACCCCAAACAAAATTAAAGACAAATTGTTAAATTGTGATTTTTTTATTTGTTTTGGAGGACAGTTTCTGAGGTAATAGATCCAAACACAAAATCAAAAAGTAAAACACTACAGTTTCAGGAGAAGTTTCCAAGAACATTTAGGCCACTAAAACTCCAGTAATACAGCAGTAATAAAATGAACTATACAATAAATATTAAAGTCAAGCCTGTGGGTCTGGGCTTTACAATCAACCATCATAATCCAAGTTTACTATGACATAATTTCAGTCTTCTCGAATCTTGAGTGAGCCAATGAAATCTGAACGATAAGAACTCCCGGGGAGATAGTTTAGGCAGGTAACCATGGTTACTTGCTGTGGTGATAGAACCTCTGTGAACTCTGGGCATGGGGGAGGAAGGCATGGCGGGGAGCCGTTTGGGGAGAGCTCTGGAAAGGTGCCTGGTGGACGAAACGCCAATTAAAATGTTACCAAGCAATAGTTAAGAACTTTTAAGACAAACCATCCATATTTCAAGTGACCAAGTCATCATTTAAATAGAATTTCAGGTGATACATTAAAAAAAAGTATGCCTTCACTATTAAGATGAATTCATATTAAAGATTCACACTGGTTTGACTATGGCTTTAACTATGAGAGCTTGGACAAAACAAAAGTACAATCACTTTTCAATCTATACTGCAACAATAAGCAAAGCAATCCACTTTTTAAAATTGAAATAACCACTTTCAGATGCACCCATATTTCTGATGGGGTGATAGGTCAACAGTGGGCGGTAACAGTGAGAGGTGGGGATGGGTGGCTAAGAGTTACCTTTGGAGTGGGGATCTGGACAGCCAAGGAGGGGGTGGGCAGCAGGCCAGCAACAGATGCATGGAGGGATTGGGGGTGCATGGGTCTCATAGCACCCTGGAACAACAGGAGTTTAGGGAAACGCAAGGAAAGGACAAGAGGTACAGTTGAAGTCGGAAGTTTACATACACCTTAGCCAAATAATCAGTTTTTCACAATTCCTGACATTTATTCCTAGTAAAAATGCCCTGTCTTAGGTCAGTTAGGATCACCACTTTATTTTAAGAATGTGAAATGTCAGAATAATAGTTGAGAATAATTTATTTCAGCTTTTATTTAATCACATTCCCAGTGGGTCAGAAGTTTACATACACTCAATTAGTATTTGGTAGCATTGCCTTTAAATTGTTTAACTTGGGTCAAACGTTTTGGGTAGCCTTCCACAAGCTTCCCACAATAAGTTTGGTGAATTTTGGCCCATTCCTCCTGACAGAGCTGATGTAAATGAGTCAGGTTCGTAGACCTCCTTGCTCGCACACGATTTTTCAGTTCTGCCCACACATTTTCTATAGGATTGAGGTCAGGGCTTTGTGATGGCCATTCCAATACCTTGAAGTTGTCCACAACTTTGGAAGTATGCTTGGGGTCATTGTCCATTTGGAAGACCCATTTGCGACCAAGTTTTAACTTCCTGACTGATGCCTTGAGATGTTGCTTCAATATATCCATGTAAATTTCCTCCCTCATGATGATCTATTTTGTGAAGTGCACCAGTCCCTCCTGCAGCAAAGCACCCCCACAACATGATGCTGCCACCCCTGTGTTTCACAGTTGGGATGGGGTTCTTTGGCTTGCAAGCCTCCCCCTTTTCCACCAAACATAACGATGGTCATTATGGCCAAACAGTTCTATTTTTATTTCATCAGACCAGAGGACATTTCTCCAAAAAGTACAATCTTTGTCCCCATGTGCAGTTGCAAACCGTAGTCTGGCTTTTTAATGGTGGTTTTGGAGCAGTAGCTTCTTCCTTGCTGAGTGGCCTTTCAGGTTATGTCGATATAGGACTCGTTTTACTGTGGATATAGATACTTTTGTACCTGTTTCCTCCAGCATATTCACAAGGTCCTTTGCCGTTGTTCTGGGATTGATTTGCACTTTTCGCACCAAAGTACGTTCATCTCTAGGAGACAGAACGCGTGTCTTTCCTGAGTGGTATGACAGCTGCTTGATCCCATGGTGTTTATACTTGCGTACTATTGTTTGTACAGATGAATGTGGTACCTTCAGGTATTTGGAAATTGCTCCCAAGGATGAACCAGACTTGTGGAGGTCTACAATTGTTTTTCTGAGGTCTAGGCTGATTTCTTTTGATTTTCCCATAATGTCAAACAAAGAGGCACTGAGTTTGAAGGTAGGCCTGGAAATACATCCACAGGTATACCCCCAATTGACTAAAATTAGGTCAATTAGCCTAACAGAAGCTTCTAAAGTCATGACATCATTTTCTGGAATTTTCCAAGCCGTTTAAAAGGCACAGTCAACTTAGTGTATGTAAACTTCTGACCCACTGGAATTGTGATAAAGTGAATTATAAGTGAATTAATCTGTCTGTAAACAATTGTTGGAAAAATGATTTGTGTCATGCACAAAGTAGATGTCCTAACTGACTTGCCAAAACTATAGTTTGTTAACAAGAAATATGTGAAGTGGTTGAAAAACGAGTTTAAATGACTCCAACCTAAGTGTATGTAAACTTCCGAATTCAACTGTATAAAGGAGTATCAAGGACAACTCGGGTTTGAATTTGTACAATATGAACTTATATTAAAACAGATTCACAACTAGGTTTAGTGGTTGAATAGAAAACTTAACCTTATAACGTGCATGTCTTGAAAGAGCATCTTCCTCCCAATCTGTCTGACCAGTGGTCTTACCCCGTCAGTGAAGCCAGACTGTTGGTTGGCATGTTCCAACTGCTTCTGAAGGGGTATTCCAGCACCAGGGATGAATCCTTGCTGGGAGGTGAAGTGACTGTGAACAGCGTAGCCAGGCTGTTGAGGAAGGTACTGCATGGCCTGGAACGCAGACGCACCTGGACAGGAGACAGCAAGAGTCAGACTTTGGAAACTAATACTGCAGGATGCTGTCATGATTAGCAATTTTAATTACTACATAGTCCACAATGGAATTTCCTGTCGGAGGCATTAATATTCAGCTTGCACACACATGCTACCTCTGATCTGGGAGCTATTGGCGAAGCTGACGGGTACAGAGGAGCTGGGGGCGTAGCTGGAGGGGTGCTGTGTCTGGGCCACGCTGTAGCTCTCGTGGACTGACTGACTGCCACCGAACTGGCCGTGCTCTGCCAGGCCCGCACTAAATCCAGGCTGGCTCTGGTAGTGGCGGCCCTGTGGGGCGAGGAGAGTGAAACGGTCACTCTATAAGAGGTCACACAGAGCATGGGTTATGTGTCTGTTGTTGACATCACTGACAGTTACTATGTTTCAGTGGGTGTTTTTTTTAACTACAGAGTTAAGGATTTGATTCCAGCTTGGGCCGAATGCTGATGCCTGGAACTCACTTTATTGACACTATTGATGCCAAGATATACAATTGAAGTCGGAAGTTTATATACACCTTAGCCAAATACATTTCAACTCAGTTTTTCACCATTTCTGACATTTAATCCTAGTAAAAATACCCTGTCTTAGGTCAGTTAGGAACACCACTTTATTTTAAGTGAATGTGAAATGTCAGAATAATAGTAGAGAGTGATTTATTTCAGCTTTTATTTATTTCATCACATTCAAGTGGGTCAGAAGTTTACATACACTCAATTAGTATTTGGTAGCATTGCCTTTAAATTGTTTAACTTGGGTCAAATGTTTTGGGTAGCCTTCCACAAGCTTCCCACAATAAGTTGGGTGAATGTTGGCCTATTCCTCCTGACAGAGCTGGTTTAACTGAGTCAGGTTTGTAGGCCTCCTTGCTCGCACACGCTTTTTCAGTTCTGCCCACACATTTTCTGTAGGATTGAAGTCAGGGCTTTGCGGTGGCCACTCTAATACCTTGACTTTGTTGTCCTTAAGTAATTTTGGCACAACTTTGGAAGTATGCTTGGGGTCATTGTCCATTTGAAAGACCCATTTGCAACTAAGCTTTAACTTCCTGACGGATGTCTTGAGATGTTGCTTCAATATATCCACATAATTTTCCATCCTCATGGTGCCATCTATTTTGTGTAGTGCACCAGTCCCTCCTGCAGCAAAGCCCCCCCACAACATGATGCTGCCACCCCCACAACATGATGCTGCCACCCCCGTGCTTCACGGTTGGGACGGTGTTCTTCGGCTTGCAAGCCTCCCCCTTTTTCCTCCAAACATAACGATGGTCATTATGGCCAAACAGTTCTATTTTTGTTTCATCAGACCAGAGGACATTTCGCCAAAAAGTACAATCTTTGTCCCCATGTGCAGTTGCAAACCGTAATCTGGCAATTTTATGGCGGTTGTGGAGCAGTGGCTTCTTCCTTGCTGAGCGGCTTTTCAGGTTATGTCGATATAGGACCCGTTTTCTTGTGGATATAGATACTTTTGTACTTGTTTCCTCCAGCATCTTCACAAGGTCCTTTGCTGTTGTTCTGGGATTGATTTACACTTTTCGCACCAAAGTACGTTCATCTCTAGGAGACAGAACACGTCTCCTTTTTGAGCGATATGACGGCTGCGTGGTCCCATGGTGTCTATACTTGCGTACTACTGTTTGTACAGATGAACGTGGTACCTCCATGGAAATTGCTCCCATGGATGAACCAGACTTGTGGAGGTCTACAATTGTTTTCCTGAGGTCTTGGCTGATTTCTTTTGATTTTCCCATGATGTCAAGCAAGGAGGCCAGAGTTTGAAGGTAGGCCTTGAAATACAGTGCCTTGCGAAAGTATTCGGCCCCCTTGAACTTTGCGACCTTTTGCCACATTTCAGGCTTCAAACATAAAGATATAAAACTGTATTTTTTTGTTAAGAATCAACAACAAGTGGGACACAATCATGAAGTGGAACGACATTTATTGGATATTTCAAACTTTTTTAACAAATCAAAAACTGAAAAATTGGACGTGCAAAATTATTCAGCCCCTTTACTTTCAGTGCAGCAAACTCTCTCCAGAAGTTCAGTGAGGATCTCTGAATGATCCAATGTTGACCTAAATGACTAATGATGATAAATACAATCCACCTGTGTGTAATCAAGTCTCCGTATAAATGCACCTGCACTGTGATAGTCTCAGAGGTCCGTCAAAAGCGCAGAGAGCATCATGAAGAACAAGGAACACACCAGGCAGGTCCGAGATACTGTTGTGAAGAAGTTTAAAGCCGGATTTGGATACAAACAGATTTCCCAAGCTTTAAACATCCCAAGGAGCACTGTGCAAGCGATAATATTGAAATGGAAGGAGTATCAGACCACTGCAAATCTACCAAGACCTGGCCGTCCCTCTAAACTTTCAGCTCATACAAGGAGAAGACTGATCAGAGATGCAGCCAAGAGGCCCATGATCACTCTGGATGAACTGCAGAGATCTACAGCTGAGGTGGGAGACTCTGTCCATAGGACAACAATCAGTCGTATATTGCACAAATCTGGCCTTTATGGAAGAGTGGCAAGAAGAAAGCCATTTCTTAAAGATATCCATAAAAAGTGTTGTTTAAAGTTTGCCACAAGCCACCTGGGAGACACACCAAACATGTGGAAGAAGGTGCTCTGGTCAGATGAAACCAAAATTGAACTTTTTGGCAACAATGCAAAACGTTATGTTTGGCGTAAAAGCAACACAGCTGAACACACCATCCCCACTGTCAAACATGGTGGTGGCAGCATCATGGTTTGGGCCTGCTTTTCTTCAGCAGGGACAGGGAAGATGGTTAAAATTTATGGGAAGATGGATGGAGCCAAATACAGGACCATTCTGGAAGAAAACCTGATGGAGTCTGCAAAAGACCTGAGACTGGGACGGAGATTTGTCTTCCAACAAGACAATGATCCAAAACATAAAGCAAAATCTACAATGGAATGGTTCAATAATAAACATATCCAGGTGTTAGAATGGCCAAGTCAAAGTCCAGACCTGAATCCAATCGAGAATCTGTGGAAAGAACTGAAAACTGCTGTTCACAAATGCTCTCCATCCAACCTCACTGAGCTCGAGCTGTTTTGCAAGGAGGAATGGGAAAAAAATGTCAGTCTCTCAATGTGCAAAACTGATAGAGACATACCCCAAGCGACTTACAGCTGTAATCGCAGCAAAAGATGGCGCTACAAAGTATTAACTTAAGGGGGCTGAATAATTTTGCACGCCCAATTTTTCAGTTTTTGATTTGTTAAAAAAGTTTGAAATATCCAATAAATGTCGTTCCACTTCATGATTGTGTCCCACTTGTTGATTCTTCACAAAAAAATACAGTTTTATATCTTTATGTTTGAAGCCTGAAATGTGGCAAAAGGTCGCAAAGTTCAAGGGGGCCGAATACTTTCGCAAGGCACTGTACATCCTCAGGTACACCTCCAATTGACACAAATTATGTCAATTAGCCTATCAGAAGCTTCTAAAGACATGACATTGTCATGCACAAAGTAGATGTCCTAACCGACTTACCAAAACTATAATTTATTAACAAGAAATTTGTGGAGTGGTTGAAAAACGAGTTTTAATGACTCCAACCTAAGTGTATATAAACTTCCGACTTCAACTAGAATTGAAAAGTTTGCTTGATAAAAAGATGGCCATTACAATAGCGACATCTAGTGGGTAGATGAGACATTACACATACAGAGGGCCACCCAGTTGCGACTCACCGGGATGACAGGTGTTGGAAACAACTGCTTACTGCGCTCCGACATGAGAGCCCCGGGCCTGTTGTGACTGACTGGACTGCCTGATAGAGGTTAGAGAGAACAAAAAAGTGATGAGGGAGTACGGTGTAGTGACCGGCGGGAACCTCAGAAGTAATTTGTGGATAGACTAATTGTGGGCCAGTGCCACATATATTAAATGCATGTGTTCAAAGTAAACAGCTTGTGATAAATACATCTGGAAAATGACCACGTTATTTTGATGTTCATTTAATGTAATTGCTTAGGAGATGACAGTCATGAACACGTGTATAGCTTACCTTGGATGTTGAGGAGATGCTGTCCTGTATGCATGGTTAGACTGGACTGGTAGCTGGCTGACGTCAGTGTTGTGATGTCACTGCAGGAGAGGTAAAAACAGATGAGATATCTGACAGGAGATTTCTAGCAATCAGCAAATCCTTTATATATGGCCTTATTAAAATTTCAGTCCTACTCCAAACTGGGAGGGTTGCATTTCAGTAATCTAATGTGGCTTATTGACCTTATTTCATCAAGGTTCACTAACGTTAAGGAAGCTTGACTATTGAGATGCACCTGAGGAGTCAGAGGCTCCCTTCCTCTCACCTCTGCTCCTTCCTGCGCCTCTTTTCCTCCTCGTGCAGGACCTTCTTCAGCTGGAGGAAGAGCTGATGCTTCTCCTCCTGCAGTCCCTGCAGCTTCTCCCCCATCTTCATCACCTGTGAGGAGGAAAAGGGAATGTAAGAGAGGGTTAAGGTGAGATAGCCCATCCTCTGAAGTTAGTTATCTCCCATCTGTTTGTTATGACGTTCTCTGACCTGTTCTTTCGTCTCCTCCAGTGACATCCTCTCCTCTATCTCTTTTGTTCTCTTTCGCTCTTCTTCCTCCTTCATCTTCTGCTCCATCATCTTGTCCACCTCTTCCTCCTCTAAGATTAGGAAGAAAAGAGACACCAATTACAACAACTTAATTGTGGAATTTGTTCTCTCTTCTTCCTCTTTCATCTTCTGCTCCATCATCTTGTCCACCTCTTCCTTCTCTAAGATTTGGAAGAAAAGAGACACCAATTACAATGACATATTTGTGGGAAAAATCTGGCTTTTTGGTTATGTTTGGGAAGAAATGCAGTAGCCAAGCCAGCCTTGTGATATCTCACCCTGTCTTTTGCGATCTCTTTCTCTCATAATGTGCTTGTGGAGGGCTCTGGCCATGGCGTTGGACAGCTTCGGTCTGTCCTGCAGAGCAGGCATGGTGACAGGAAGTGGAGGGGCCAGCTGAATGCAGCAGAATCAATTGAGAAAATATGGGAAGTAAATATAGTTACAGGCAACAACAGCAAAAGGTGACAATTATTTGCTAGAAACTGACACTTGTTTTTTTTTTATATTTACTTTGTTTTTAATAGAAATAATAAATTGCATGCATTCACCCCCACCTAGCTAACGTTGCATTGCATCTGATCTGGCTATGCTAGCAGCTAGCTAACGTTACATTGTTAATGTTAGATCGATGAAGGGCCAGCAGGCGCGAAGTTGTAAACAGAGAACTTACTTTCGTTGCTTTTCGAGTATTCCAAGATGAAAACTTTTGTCTCCGCTTGGTGTGTGTTTTTTGGTGTGGATTATAAAGCGGAACATTTGTTATGCTATGAAAAACTGTAACTTTGTTTCTATATTATGAATTTCGTGTTCATAAATGAGTTTTTTTCCCCGAACTGATACACTTCCGGTGTGAAAGGACGCTTCCTGTTTTGACGTCAGTGAAGCCCTGGGAGTTGGGGTTTCTATTCAGTACTTCCCAGGGGACCTTGAGAGTAAAAGTAAAGATACCTTAACAGAAAATTACTCAGGTAAAAGTGAAATTCAGCCAGTAAAATACTACTTGAGTAAAAGTCAAAGTATTTGGTTTTAAATATACTTAAGTATCAAAAGTAAATGTAACCGCTAAAATACAGTATACTTACATTGAGTGGCTGCTGCCAACACACTCCAGCCACTTTAATAATGGAAATGGATGGAAATTGATGTAAAAATATATCACTAGCCACTTTAAATAATGCTACTTAATATAATGTTTACATACCCTACATTACTCATCTCATATGTATATGTATATACTGTACTCTATATCATCTACTGCATCTTTATGTAATACATGTATCACTAGCCACTTTAAACTATTCCACTTTGTTTACATACCCTACATTACTCACCTCATATGTATCTGTACTCGATACCATATACTGCATCTTGCCTATGCCGTTCTGTACCATCACTCATTTATATCTTTATGTACATATTCTTTATCCCTTTAAGGTAGTAGTTTTGGAATTGTTAGGTTAGATTACGCGTTGGTTATTACTGCATTGTCGGAACTAGAAGCACAAGCATCTGCTAACCATGTGTATGTGACAAATAACATTTGATTTGATTACTTAATTGAACCAGTTTCCTGTCTTGCTAAGCTGTCCTGTCTTGTGTTTGGGATCATTGTCATGCTGAAAGACCCAGCCACGTTTCATCTTCAATGCCCTTGCTGATGGAAGGAGGTTTTCACTCATATCACAATACATGGCCCCATTCATTCCTTCCTTTATACGGATCAGTCGTCCTGGTCCCTTTGCAGAAAAACAGCCCCAAAGCATGATGTTTCCACCCCCATGCTTCACAGTAGGTATGGTGTTCTTTGGATGCAACTCAGCATTCTTTGTCCTCCAAACATGACCAGTTGAGTTTTTACCAAAAAGTTATATTTTGGTTTCATCTGACCATATGACATTCTCCCAATCTTCTTCTGGATCATCCCAATTCTCTCTAGCAAACTTCAGACGGGCCTGGACATGTACTGGCTTAAGCAGGGAGACACGTATGGCACTGCAGGATTTGAGTCCCTGGCGACGTAGTGTGTTACTGACGGTAGGCTTTGTTACTTTGGTCCCAGCTCTCTGCAGGTCATTCACTAGGTCCCCCCCGTGTGGTTCTGGGATTTTTGCTCACCGTTCTTGTGATCATTTTGACCCCATAGGGTGAGATCTTGCGTGGAGCCCCAGATCGAGGGAGATTATCAGTGGTCTTGTATGTCTTCCATTTCCTAATAATTGCTCCCACAGTTGATTTCTTCAAACCAAGCTGCTTACCTATTGCAGATTCAGTCTTCCCAGCCTGGTGCAGGTCTACAATTTTGTTTCTGGTGTCCTTTGACAGCTCTTTGGTCTTGGCCATAGTGGAGTTTGGAGTGTGACTGTTTGAGGTTGTGGACAGATGTTTTTATACTGATAACAAGTTCCAACAGGTGCCATTAATACAGGTAACGAGTGGAGGACAGAGGAGCCTCTTAAAGAAGAAGTTACAGTTCTGTGAGAGCCAGAAATCTTGCTTGTTTGTAGGTGACCAAATACTTATTTTCCACCATAATTTGCAAATAAATTCATAAAAAATCCTACAATGTGATTTTCTGGATTTTTTTCCCTCATTTTGTCTGTCATAGTTGAAGTGTACCTCATCTTTTTAAGTGGGAGAACTTGCACAATTGGTGGCTGACTAAATACTTTTTTGCCCCACTGTATGTGATGGTACACAAGGTTTGAAATGATGTTTAAGTTAAAAATATCTGTTTGGGTAAATTTGCAGTCAACAAATTATTTATAATTATGTTCTGACTTCCTTACCATCCACTCAAGAAAAAGCATTATCCCACGGCTGAATCAAGTCGATGATCCCTGGTATAGATGATTTAGACTCTAATGGTGAATAACTCATTAAAGTCATTTATTTTAATGTATATACAGGTTGTTCATAGTAGTCATTTCCATTCCTTCAAGGGGCTCTCCAGTGTTCATTCCTCACAGGCAAGTTCTTCCACACTGATCTAGACAAACCATTTTTGTATGGACCTCTCTTTGTGCACAGGTGCATTGTCATGCTGAAACAGCAAAGGACCTTCCCCAAACTGTTGCCACAAAGTTGGAAGCACAGAATCGTCTAGAATGTCATTGTATGCTGTAGCATTAAGATTTCTCTTTACTGGAACGAAGGGGCCTAGTACGAACCATGAAAAACAGCCCCAGACCATTATTCCCTTACAGTTGGCATTAATCATTGGGACAGATAGCGTTTTCCTAGCATCCACCAAACCCAGATTTGTCTGTCGGACTGCCAGATGGTGATGCGTGATTTATCACTCCAGAGAACGCGTTTCTACTGCTCTAGAGTCCAATTTAATATATATATATTTATATTTAACCTTTATTTAACTAGTTAAGTCAGATCAAATTATTTTTTACAATTACTTCCTACACCGGCTAAACCCAGACGACGCTGGGCCAATTGTGCGCCGCCCTATGGGACTCCCAATCACGGCCGGGTGTGATACAGCCTGGATTTGAACCAGGGCGTCTGTATTGACGCCTCTAGCACTGAGATGCCATGCCTTAGACCTCTGTGCCACTCTGTGCTCTGTGCCACAAGCATGGAAAACTGTTTAAACCCTTTACAATGAATATCAGTGAAGTTATTTGGATTTTTACGAATTATCTTTGTAAGCCAGGGTCCTGAAAAAGGGACATCTCTTTTGTTGCTGAGTTTATTTTCGACATCATAGAAAAATAAGTTAAGACATCAAAACTACAATGAAATAACACATATGGAATCATGTAGTGGTGGCAGGTAGCCTATTGGTTATAGTGTTGGGCCAGTAACCGAAAGGTTGCTGGATCGAATCCCAGAGCTGACGAGGTAAAAATCTGTCATTCTGCCCCTGAACAAGGCAGTTAATCCACTGTTCCCCGGTAGGCCGTCATTGTAAATAAGAATGTGTTCTTAACTAACCTGCCTAGTTAAAAGGTTAAATTAAAAAATGTAGTAACCAAAAAAGTGTTAAATCACATTTTATATTTGAGATTCTTCAAAGTAACCACCTTGATGACAGCCTTGGATAAACTACCTCAGCACTACTCAATCTTGGGTCAATAGCAAGATTAATACTACTTTGTCTCGTCTTCCCTACACTATGTGATGATGGGATTGGATGTCTCCACAGTGAGTGCAGTCTGTGGTGTAGTGATCAAACGGATTCCATTTTGAAAGCTCAGGTGTAAACAGGAGAATAGCCTAAATAAAGAGAGAAATGTGTGTTCTCCACTTTCAAGATTATGGTTGCGGAAACTTTCCATATGTTCACATACAGTAGAGATATGCAGGACAAGTCAGGCAAAAAAAGACAGTAACGAAAAGACAGGAAACAAAGTTGGCTTTTCAGCACATTTTATCACGAGTGGAGAGTGCCAGTAACAGCTATACCGAGTTCTAACTTTTTTAAAGTAGAACAAAACTTTTAAAAAGTAAAATTGCACTGAGCTTCACAATACTTTTCAGAAATTAAGCCATCTAAAAATTACAAGTACAATAATAAAGAATCAATAGTAATCAAAATAATAGATTTTTTTTTAACCACTGAAAGCGGAGACAGGCGGAAGATGGTTTAGTCGGAATTCTATTCTACTCCAGTCAGACGTCAAATACACTACGTCGTCAGAGTATCTTACCTGCGCTAATACATTAGTAAACATGACATTTTTTCATTGCCAAATGGAGCAGAGTTTAACCTATCACGCTACATCCAAAGTTTACACATCTTTATAATGACTGGTAATATGGTCTAATTCTAAACACTCATTTCAAAATGGCATCTCTCCTCTATCCGTTTCAGCATGATTAAAGCACTATGAAAACTGGCCATGGGACCATTCAACCGAAATCCCCATCTCGGAGACCCGGAGGCAAATAAAATTCAGACTGTGCGAAGAGTATTAAAGAGGTAAAAATGGATGGATGAGGGGGAGGGAAAGTGCATCTGACGTCTTTGCTCGGGGAACTAGGCTGCTGAGCTGGATATAGCATTTCAATGGAGATAAGGGAGGTTTGGGGGAGAAGACTTGGGTGACGAAGGGGGGAGGGGTTTAGACTTCCGTTTGGCTGTCTCCATAGACACTCTCATCACTGTAGGCAATGTAGAGGAAAAAGTCCTCTTCATGGTGCTCCTGAAAGAGAGCGCAATAAAGAGGTGTTGGTATGAGTTGACAAAACAGAGGGGGGAGGCTTCCCTGAAAGGCATCCCCAATCCAAACGTTGTCACATGCACCAAATACAAGTGTAGACCTTAACGTGAAGTGCTTACTTAACCAACAGTGCAGTTCAAGAAGAGTTTAGAAAATATTTACTAAATAAACTAAAGTAAAAAGTAACACAAAATAATAACCAGGCTATATACAGGGGGTACAGGTACCGAGTCAGTGTGCGGAGGAAAAGCAGCAGAAAAGCATTTGAAGGGAGCGGGGAGGAATCATACCTGGTATAGAAGGCCCATGGTGGCTGAGGTGGGAGGAATGACGTTGTTTACAAAGAAGAACAGGGCGTCCTCGGCCCGCAGGTGGATTCGTTTTCGGATGAGGAAGTAGAACTGGCCCACTGTAGTAGAGAGAAATGAATTGAACTATTAAAGTTCTGAAGAGAGTGGTATAGAAGTGGTACATAACCATAATAACTGGTTACCTACCTGTGAGGTCAGAGGGCACAAGGTATTTCTTCTTGTCCAGATCTCCTATCCTTGCTTTGGGGGCTTTTTCCACAATTACCTACAATTAGAAGGCGAAAAAACAAACATTTAGAATGGCCTTAATATTGTGTGGCTGTGTACAAAAATAATAATAATTACCTAGACTTTATTACATTCATATCTCTTACATACATTTCCACTTACTGGTAAATTAACTTGGTCACATACGATTGCACTATTCAAGCTTGTTTTCTTCACATTTCGAGGAAAGAGGATCTGATAAAATAAGTCTCAGACCCACTGAAACTCCATCGTGCCAGGTGATTTTCAGAAACCATTATGGCACACTGACATGGGATTATTAAAATGCTTCTGCATTTGGATTCTACTGCTGTGTCAAGCCAGAGATCTGCATATAATGACGAGATATGCATGTCGCCGAACTAACAGGAGTGGTTGTACCAAAAGCAGTAAGGCAAGCGACAAGCTGAGGTCCAAAATAAGCCAATAGGAACACATTGGACAGGCTTTGGGCAGAGGGAACCGCTCGCGGCGCTTCTTCCTCTGGTCAAGCTCGATAAACAAAAAGACGTGGTCAAAAAGGCCAGTTATGCCATCTTAACCTGTGGTTGCGTCACACACAGTGCAAATGTCTATTTTGCTGATGTTTAGCGGACAAGTTGGTTTTCCACACAACCCTCATAGCAAATACCCACAACACAGGATTATTTAGTTGGGGGGCCTGAAATACAACCACGGGATCTATTCAATCTGCAAAACTGAAGCGTTAAGTCCCCGATAGAAATGTAAAAGTAATTTCAGATTGAGCCGACACATGCAGTGTTTACCGGGAACGCAGTCTCCGCTAAAGCAAGAACATTGCCTTCATTTTTACAGCATGATTGAAATGTGAAGTTCAGCGATGCGGATTGAATGAAGACCCAAATCTCCCAGGAAAAAAAAAAATTGTATTTCTGCAGATTGTTTACACCAGGGTTTTCCAACCCTGCTCCTGGAGTGCTACCCCCTCTTGGTTTTCACTCCAACCACAGTTATAACTAACCTGATTCAGTTCATTATTAGAATCAGGTGTGCTAGATTAGGGTTGGAGTGAAAACGCACAGGACTGTCACTCTCCAGACACAGGTTTGGATAGCCCAGAGATCAGTGGAGGCTGCTGAGGGGAAGACGGCTCATATTAATGGCCGCAACAGCGCTAATGGAATGACATTAACACATGAAAAATCATAAATCGGTCGACCTCTAGTTTCCAACGCTGATACCGATTATTGGAGGACCAAAAAAAGACGATCCCGGCCAATTTTTTACCATTTATTTGTAATAACGACAATTACAACACTGAAAGAACACTTATTTTAACTTAATATAATACATCAATAAAATCAATTTAGCATCAAATAAATAATGAAACGTTCAATTTGGTTTAAATAATGCAAAAACAAAGTGTTGGAGAAGTAAAAGCGCAATATGTGCCATGTAAGAAAGCTAAAGTTTCAGTTCCTTGCTCAGAACATGAGAACATATGAAAGCTGGTGGTTCCTTTTAACATGGGGCTTCAATATTCCCAGGCAAGAAGTTTTAGGACTATTTATCTCTATACCATTTGTATTTCATAAACTTTTGACTATTGGATGTTCTTATAGGCACTTTAGTATTGCCAGTGTAACAGTATAGCTTCCGTCCCTCTCCTCGCTCCTCCCTGGGCTCGAACCAGGAACACAACGACAACAGCCACCCTCGAAGCAGCGTTACCCATGCAGAGGTAGCGGGGTACGCGCTAATAGCGTTTCAAACGTCACTCGCTAACTAGCTAGCCATTTCACATCGTTTACACGAGCCTAATCTCGGGAGTTGATAGGCTTGAAGTCATAAACAGCGCAATGCTTGACGCACAACGAAGAGCTGCTGGCAAAACGCACGAAAGTGCTGTTTGAATGAATGCGTACGAGCCTGCTGCTGCCGCCTACCACCGCTCAGTCAGACTGCTCTATCAAAATCATAGAGTTAGTTATAACATAATAACACACAGAAATACGAGCCTTAGGTCATTAATATGGTCAAATCCGGAAACTATCATCTCGAAAACAAGACGTTTATTCTTTCAGTGAAATACGGAACCGTTACGTATTTTATCTAAGGGGTGGCATACATTAGTCTAAATATTCTTGTTACATTGCACAACCTTCAATGTTATGTCATAATTACGTAAAATTTTGGCAAATTAAGGGGCCCAAACTGTTGCATATACACTTACTCTGCGTGCATTGAACGCAAGAGAAGTGACAAGTTCACCTGGTTAATATTGCCTGCTAACCTGGATTTCTTATAGCTAAATATGCAGGTTTAAAAATATATACTTCTGTATTGATTTTAAGAAAGGCATGGATGTTCATGGTTAGGTACACATTGGAGCAACGATACGCATCGCTTCGATTATATGCAACGCAGGACACGCTAGATAAACTAGTAATATCAACCATGTGTAGTTAACTAGTGATTATGATTGATTGATTGTTTTTTATAAGATAAGTTTAATGCTAGCTAGCAACTTACCTTGGCTTACTGCATTCACGTAACAGGCAGTCTCCTCATGGAGTGCAGGCTGGACTAGTTAACTGTAAGGTTGCAAGATTGTATCCCGCGAGCTGACAAGGTGAAAATCTGTCGTTCTACCTCTGAACGAGGCAGTTAACCCACCGTTCCTAGGCCGTAATTGAAATTAAGAATGTGTTCTTAACTGACATGCCTAGTTAAATAAAGATTAAATAAATGTGTAAAAAAAATATATGTATAATATATGTATATAATATATGTATATATTATTATTATTATTTTTTTTTATTTATTTTTTAATTGGCAAAATCTGTGTCCAAAAAGACAGATTTCCGATTGTTATGAAAACTTGAAATCGGATCTAATTAAAATTGGCCATTCCGATTAATCGGTCGACCTCTAATGGAAACCATGCGTTTGATAACATTCCACTGATTCAGTCGACCAAAAAGTAGACTGTTACAGCTTTAAGCAAACCCTGAAAATTAAGGTTAGGAACCTATTGTCATTTCTGCCTAAGACATTCTTACAAAAGGGTCTATAGATGGCCTAAATGTGAAATAAACAACTGAACTGCTTACTGACACCCGCTCTAGGCTATTTGGGGTAGCTAACATTACACATCAGGGCAGCAGGTAGCCTAATGGTTATAGTGTTGGAGCCAGTAACCACAAGGTTGCTAGATCGAATCCCCGAGCTGACAAGGTAAAAATCTGTCCTTCTGTCCCTGAACAAGGCAGTTAAACCCACTGTTCCTCGGCCGTCATTGTAAATACACATTTGTTCTTAACCGACTGGTCTAGTTAAATAAAACATCTTTAAAACAAACACACACACACCTTAACTCTTACAGCTACCTATTAACCTGTCAAAGTATTACTTTGGAAGTAAATGACTATTTGTAAGTCATGAGGTCTTGCTTTTTGAAAACAGTCCCAAGCTTGGTAGCTAGTTATTGTTTTAAAGGCACTGTGCAGTGGAAAAACATGATTTCCCTGTTTTATATACATTTCCACACTAGGAGGTTGGAATTGTTATTGTGAAAATAATGATAATGTCCTTTTTAGTGTAAGAGCTGTTTGAAAAGACCACCTGAAATTTGTATGTTTTGGTGGGATGGAGTTTTGGCC
This sequence comes from Oncorhynchus mykiss, assembly GCF_057628025.1. NCBI lineage: Eukaryota > Metazoa > Chordata > Actinopteri > Salmoniformes > Salmonidae > Oncorhynchus > Oncorhynchus mykiss. The sequence continues at coordinate 45,485,409 of NC_143042.1, read as the reverse complement.
TGCCTGGTGACATCACCAGGCGGTGAATTAGTTCGACCAATAATAAAAAGAGTTCCAAACTATCAATAACAGCGTAAAGGACTGCAGAAACCCCTATTCATACATTTTTAAGCTAGAACTCCAGTACATAGGCGGGAACACTAGTATAATAGGTGGCGGTAATGCGTCAATATTGGACACCATCAGCCGATAAACCCCACCAGGGTCTACATTTTACGGCCACTGAGGCAGGTAGATAAAATATCTACCAGCCACTCAGCTGCCCCTTTAAGGGCGGGAGGTTACCGTGGTAACGGGGCCACTCGAGCCCTGTCACACATCTGTGATCTGACTAGGGAGTAAATTCAGTTGAAACAGCAGACTCAAACTAACTATGGAAAAACAGAGCTTGTGAACAAAACAATGTATATTGCCAAGAAAAACAACGACAGGGTCTCACTTTGTAAATTAGACCAACTTTTATGCCGGTGCGCAGTGTCTCCAAAAATGAATCAGCACTTCAGTCATCTTACACAGCTCCCCTGCCAGGCAGGGTTGCTGTGCAAGGTGGGACATAGGATTTGTATTTATTTGAGCACTTAGCAGCTATGAAACAAAACATATATACTTTGAAAACAGTGCCAGACTAACGTGCTCATACTTGCCTTTTTATTCGCGAATAATGCTCACACTGTAGAGCCCTGCAAATTGATCACCCGACGAATTTGGCGGGTATGAATTTTATGCCCTGAACCCCACAGAAGAGGCTGGGCGACAACACCTGTGACTAGCTAGCAGTGGTAGACAGTGTACTTCGCCCTTGCCTGCCGGGAACGATTTTCCCGCAGTTCTGTTAACGACAGTGAGGGCGGGTGTTTGGCAGGCCAAGACACTTGATGCTAGCTAGGTAGGACTCCAAGTACACAGCAGGCAGGATAGGTAGCTAGCTAATGACAGCTAGGCCACCGGTAGACAGTGTCGTTTGCCCCCGCCTGTCTGGCACTGTTTTCCCACAGTTCTGTTCACGACGGCAGGTGTTACACCGACAGCGTCATTGCATTGTGGTACACCAGAATTACATTCATTTCCAATTAAACTCTGCGTTTGCCTTGCAGCGGGATTTATCTTACGTATGCGTCAAAATGTATGCTTTGACGGCTTGACAGAAATGGTAACAGGACGTGAATGTTGAACTTCGGTTGCATACATATCCAGATGATGGCGCATACTATTTTGCACAATGAGGCTGTCGGTGTGTTCCAAGCGTTACGCTTTGATCACACCGAGAGAGTTATTGCATTTTGGGACACCAGAATTACATTACATTTCCAATAAAACGCTGCGTTTGCCTTCCAGCGGGATTTATCGAACGTATGCGTCAAACTATGCTTTGACGGCTTGACAGAAATGGTGGCGGAAGGTGAATGTTGATTTTTTTTTGCATACATATCCAGATGCTGCTGCTTACTATTTTTTTCGCAAAACACTGTGGGTGTGATCGAAGCGTTACAAGCCATATCCACCGTCGTAGTACAGATGATGCCCGAGTTGGAATGTGAAGCTAACTGAAGACGCAGAAATGTCCACATGCTGGAACGCCCCTAATTGCAGGTCGCAACCACACGTCACTATTGTTGATAACAGACAGTCCTAGCAAAATTGTTCTTTGCTTAGAAGTTATTTGACCATTTTAATTGAAAACAATCACACTAGGTACTCAATTGTTACCCAGAAATTTGATAGGGTTACAAAAAAAAAAATCGCCTGCATTGGACCTTCAAACGAACATAGCTACAATTCAATTGTTAGCTGTGTGTAATGAAATAACATAAGTTGACAGCTTGCTATAGCTAGTAAAACAAATTCACATTCAGTGTAGAAACTATGCCTTAAGTCTTTCAACCAAACTGCGTCAACTTGACCGTCAAGTAGGGTGGCTTGCTAGGCCCATTTTAGAAGCAGTTTGTTGTTGCCCAACTAGCCAACGTTAGTTAGTAAGATAGTTCTTTGGCGTCGTTGTGAACATTCACCTAACCAAACATGACATGGGAATATTATTGAACGTCAGTTATGTCGTAATTGGGCTCACTAACATCAAACACTTTTTCTACAAAGTAACCCATATTGAGAAGTAAACCAGCCAGGATACTGTAGCTAGTAGGCTAGCTATCTAGCAAAGAAGGCATCTACTTACGGGTACCCTGTCCGGATACTTCTTTCTTATTTTCTCGCCCTCAGACCGTCTCTTCTCAAATGGGTGCTCTTCTTTGTATTGAAACTTCATTGTCAAACGAATGACAGGCTGTCGGTAGGTATATCTGAGATATCCGACTGGGATTCCTCAAATAGTAATTCGTCGACAACGCTAGCTAGTTGGGCTACTGTTTTGTTCGGGTTCTTTCCTAGTGCGACTGCGGCGGAGGGATACCATAACATACGACGCCAAAGGGAGGTCTGTACAGCACAGCTATAATGGATTGTGGAAATATGAACGTTGACCGCAAAGAACCACACTGTTTGTGGTTAGGTTGATATTGTTTAGTCATATTCATCAATTAATCGAAATGTAATGATTAACAAATTAGCAGTGGTTTTGTTTCATAGTTGTTGCCCAATTATTATTTTTTTTCAATAGTACTACTTTATTTTGTCCAACCGGCTGTGATGAGGCAGTTGCCCTAGTCATATGACCCATCCACTGCAGTTTCCGTGGCGAACAGTCATTGGCAGCAAGCGAATTCAAGACTGCCAAATTAATGTCTGAAATAAATTATTAATTTTGACAGCGCTGGAAGTTAGTTATTGTGGGGCTGTAATAATTCCTCGCAATGTTCCCATAGTTTGTATTCACACTTAAGCTTCAAGGTGGGTGTCATGTAGCAGTTTGCGTGGGCAGTTACACAAGTGGAAGTCATTATATGCTTCAGTCATATGTCAGCTGATGTAGCTGCTGCTATAAAATGGTAACGGTCACAATACCAGTACAAGTAGTCTGATCATAAGATTGAAACGTAAGGTATCCGGGGGGGGGGGGGGGGGGGGTAATACCAGTTTCATATTCCAATTTGAGCCATTTCTTATATTTTGTACTTGTTTTTAGTTCACTTCTGCTAGCAAATGATCAGCTAGAGTTCACGCACTGTTTTCTTAGGCCCGTCCCTGAATAGAAGGAAAGCATAGACCAGCAGTGTGTTTGCCCTCCAGCAGCCAGCCTGGATAGGAATAGACGTGCCTTGCTACTTCAACAGGTAGCCTTCAAGTCAAGCGGAGGCCACGACTAAGGGGAACGAGAGCAAGCGATGCAGTTATTAATCTTACCACATGAGAGCAGTCAAGTGTCAGAAGACTTGTAATATTTGTGGAACTCATTGAGCAGAATTTCACGATTACTTATCTGGAATAAAACTGCAATACGAGCAATTTACAACATGTGTTCCTCTTTCCAGCGTAGGTAGTTATGTATATTCACACAAAAGGCATTCTATTGTCAAGAGACAAGCTAACAAAAAAGTATAATCCAGACTTTACTTTCAAGTATTTTCCAGGGAAAGTGAATTAAAAAGGAGCACCAGGTAAAAGTGGTCGACACTGACAAGTGTTTTATTAGTAACACAGACCTGGGGACTGAACCAAAAAGAAGCAGTCATGACTGGAGCCTTGACAAGATTGAAATGGTTCAAATGGCATTGAAGACAGAGGTGGCGGACAATGGTACCAATACGGTCAAGGGAGCAGGTAAAACATTCAGGTGGCTGGCTGCTCATTCTGCTTCAAATCAGCAGCTGAAAAATGAAAAAAAATAAATCCAGAAATTAAGTGCAAATCTCAAATTGAAATGGTATCAGGCATAAGATTTTCAATAACGGAGATGTCCAGGTCATACGATACATCACAGTAACTGAAAGATGAGAAATTTAAAGAGTAAGGTTCCACCATCCAAATAAGTTTTTTTTAGCCATTATTTTCTTTCATAACTTCTTTAGTCCATACTTCCATCTTGATGTATCCTACAAGCCTTTTTGGGGGAACACATCCAAGATAGACATGATCATGTCAGTCATTTGATAAAACAAATTAGACTGATTTATAATTCATCCAGAGATCTGTTATGTAGAACGTCTTAATCAGCGGTAACCCCTGACACACAAATGACCTTGATTGACAGGGAGTATATTCCCCCAAAACCCCCCATTCAAAACAAATCATCGTCCATTTTCTCCTGTCTGGTTGCTCTTGGCTGTCTTAAGTGAAGTAAAGTCCAGTACCAAGTAGAGAGTGTGTAAAATTACAGGCCATTGCCTGTTGTTTTTGTTGTGCAGAGTCCAGGGTAAGAAGCAAAAGGTGGAAACTTGTCTCGTTCGTTGCCTTGCTGTTCCTTCTCCTTTTGTAACGTCAAAAGTTTAGCAAGACGTACAAATGTGAGCATTCGCCCAACGTACACAAACGCAGCCCCATGCGTACACACACAGAGTCAGTATCAGGAACTGTAAGGCTGAGACTCCATTTTGTTAAAAAAACATACAAATAAAGAAGTGAAAACAAGAAAAAGAAAAGCTGGCTTCCCCCCAGTCGTTTCCTGGCCTTCCAGATCTCGCTCTGTTCATCCCTTGTTTCATGTTATGCTGCGACTCTCCTCTCCTCTGTCCCCTTCTGAGAGGGGTGAGGGGAGAGGTCCACTGCGTGGAAACGGAGGAGCGATGGGAGCCGGCAAGGGGAAGGGGTTTAAAAAGAGGGCTAATCAGCCAAACCCTCCCTGCAGAATAAGCCAATCACCAGAGCCGGTGCTGGTGGAGGTTTCGACTGAGGACGGACCGGACGTCAGCGGTGAACCTAGGAGAGAAGACAGTTGTCAGAGTAATACATTTCTCATGCTATTAGGTAAATGGAAAAAACACTGCTACAGTGCAGGATGCTCATCCATCAGTCTGAATACATGAAATACTCACCTAAGTGCATCTAGCATAGGCAGCAGGTTAAGGAGTGCTGTGTCACTAGGGTCACTGAACCAGGACTTGATAGGTATTGCATTGTCTAAAAGGCAAATACAGAGATTTGGAAACAAAGGAGAGTACTTCTGAGTGACAAAAGTAGGAGAGTTATGAAATATAATATTTGATAGGTAAAATTATTATTTTTTTTAAATCAGGTGAGTAGGACAAAACTATCTGCGGTTAGAAAATCAACAAAACATTCCTTGTATTACTAAGGTGCGCAGTGTTGTCCCTTCATAGATGCCAACTTACCCTGATTCTCACAAGCCTGTCACAAGACTAATCACACTTTCTATAGGAAACATTTGAATTGTTGTGCGTGGTTTGTTTGCGTAAAACGTGCAAGAGCTGCTTGGCAACCTTCCACCCACACCCAGCAAGCTGAATGCAACTGATTTCACAACCTTTTTAGTTTAAAAACAACTATCTAAGCTCACCTACAAGGATATGACCTAGAATGATATACAAATGCACCACTGTTCAAAAGTTTGGGGTCACTTTTGAAATGTCCTTGTTTTCCATGAAAACATACATGAAATGAGCTGCAAAACGAATAGAAAAGTCAATATGATGACAAGGTTATAAATAATGATTTTTATTGAGATAATTGCTTTCGTTAAAGAATCCTCCATTTGCAGCAATTTTAGCCTTGCAGACCATTGGCATTCTAGTTGTCAATTTGTTGAGGTAATCTGAAGAGATTTCACCCCATGCTTCCTGAAGCACCTACAAGTTGGATTGGCTTGATGGGCACTTCTTACGTACCACACAGTCAAGCTGCTCCCACAACAGCTCAATAGGGTTGAGATCCAGTGACTGTGCTGGCCACTCCATGAAATACAGAATACCAGCTGACTACTTCTTCCCTAAATCTTTATTGCTTTGGGACACTGTCCTGTTGTAGGAGGAAATTGGCTTCAATTAAGTGACGTCCACAGGGTATGGCGTTGCAAAATGGAGTGACCCTGTACAAATCTCCCACTTTACCACCACCAAAGCACCCCCAGACCATCACATTGCCTCCACCATGCTTGACAGATAGAGTCAAGCACTCCTCCAGCACCTTCTAATTTTTTTCTATGTCTCACAAATGTTCTTCTTTGTGATCCGAACACCTTAAACTTAGATTTGTCTGTCCATAACACTTTTTTTCCCCCTAATCTTCCACTGTCTGTGCTCTTTTGCCCATTTTAATATTTAATTTTTATTGGCCAGTCGGAGATATGGCTTTTTCTCTGCCTAGAAGGCCAACATCCCGGAGTCGCATCTTCACTGTTGACGTTGAGACTGGTGTTTTGCAGGTACTATTTAATGAAGCTGCCAGTTGAGGACTTGAGGTGTCTGTTTCTCAAACTAGACACTAATGTACTTGTCCTCTTGCTCAGTTGTGCACCGAAGTCTCCCACTCCTTTCTATTCTGGTTAGAGACAGCTATTCTGTGAAGGGAGTACAACGGCGTTGTACGAGATCTTCAGTTTCTTGGCAATTTCTAGCATGGAATAGCCTGCATTTTTCAGAACACGAATAGACTGACGAGTTCCAGAAGCAAGTTGTTTGTTTTTGGCCATTTTGAGCCTGTAATCGAACCCACAAATGCTGATGCTCCAGATACTCAACTAGTCTAAAGAAGTTTTATTGATTCTTTAAAATCAGGACAACGGTTTTCAGCTGTGCTAACATAACCCTTTTGCAATTTTCTAATGATCAATTAGTCTTAAAATGATAAACTTGGATTAGCTAACAAAACATGCCATTGAAACACAAGAGTGATGGTTGCTGATAATGGGCCTATGTAGATATTCCATAAAACATCTGCCATTTCCAGCTACAATAGTAATTTACAATTTTAACCATGTCTACACTGTACTTCTGATTAATTTGATGTTATATTAAAATTGACTTAAAAAGTGCTTTTCTTTCAAAAGGACATTTCTAAGTGACCCCAAACTTTTGAACAGGAGCATACAAATGCATAGAATACAGTATATGCCATTTAGCAGGCTCTTTTTAGGAATGACGCCGGAGGAGAAGGCCACCGTTTTATGGTCTCCTAACCAATTGTGCTATTATGTGTTTTTTTTGTACATAATGTTCCTGCAGCCATATCTTACGGAAGAAAAGAGCCGGATGCCTCGTCCGGACCCGCAGAAGACTAGGAAAGCTGCCATTACCGTCAATATTACTCGCCAACGTGCAATCATTGGACAATAAACTAGACAAGGTACGATCACAAATATCCTACCAACGGGACATCAAAAACTGTAATATCCTATGCTTCACGGAATCGTGGCTGAATGACGACATGGATATTAAGCTAGCAGGATACACCCTGCACCGGCAGGATAGAACAGCACACTTCGGTAAGACGAGGGGGGGCGGTCTGTGCATATTTGTAAACAACAACTGGTGCACGAAATCTAAGGAAGTCTCTAGATTTTGCTCGCCTGAAGTAGAGTATATTGTGATAAACTGCAGGCCACTACTCTTGCCTAGAGAGTTCTCAGCTATACTTTTTGTGGCTGTTTGTTTACCACCACAGACAGATGCTGGCACTAAGACCGCACTCAGTCAACTGTATAAGGAAATAAGCAAACAGGAAACCACTCACCCAGAGGCTGCGCTCCTAGTGGCCGGAGACTTTAATGCATGGAAACTTAAATCAGTTCTACCAAATTTCTATCAACATGTTAAATGTGCAACCAGAGGGGGAAAAAAATCTAGATCACCTTTACTCCACACACAGAGACGCGTACAAAGCTCTCCCTCACCCTCCATTTGGTAAATCCGACCACAACTTTATCCTCCCGATTCCTGCGTACAAGCAAAAATTAAAGCAGGACGCACCAATGACCCGGTCTATAAAAAAGTGGTCAGATGAAGCAGATGCTAAACTACAGGACTGTTTTGCTATCAGACTGGAACAAGTTCCGAGATTCTTCCAATGCCATTGAGGAATACATCACATCAGTCACTGGCTTTATCAATAAGTGAATTGAGGACGTCGTCCCCAGTGACTGTACGTACATACCCCAACCAGAAGCCATGGATTACAGGCAACATTCGCACTGAGCTAAAGGGTAGAGCTGCCGCTTTCAAGGTGTGGGACTCTTAACCCAGAAGCTTACAAGAAATTCCGCTATGCTCTGCGACGAACCATCAAACAGGCAAAGCGTCAATACAGGGCTAAGATTGAATCATACTACAATGGCTCCGACGCTCGTCGGATGTGGCAGGGCTTGCAAACTATTACAGACTATAAAGGGAAGCACAGCCGCGAGCTGCCCAGTGACACGAGCCTACCAGACGAGCTAAATCACTTCTATGCTCGCTTCGAGGCAAGCAACACTGAGGCATGCATGAGAGCGTCAGCTGTTCCGGACGACTGTGTGATCAGGCTCTCCGTATCCGACGTGAGTAAGACCTTTAAACAGGTCAACATACAAACGGCTGCGTGGCCAGACGGATTACCAGGACGTGTGCTCCGTGCATTTGCTGACCAACTGGCAGGTGTCTTCACTGACATTTTCCTGATTGAGTCTGTAATACCAACATGCTTCAAGCAGACCACCATAGTCCCTGTGCCCAAGAACACAAAGGCAACCTGCCTAAAATGACTACAGACCCGTAGCACTCACGTCCGTAGCCATGAAGTGCTTTGAAAGGCTGGTAATGGTTCACATCAACACCATTATCCCAGAAACCCTAGACCCACTCCAATTTTCATACCGCCCAAACAGATCCACAGATGCAATCTCTATTGCACTCCACACTGCCCTTTCCCAACTGGACAAAAGGAACACCTATGTGAGAATGCTGTTCATTGACTACAGCTCAGCGTTCAACACCATAGTACCCTCAAAGCTCATCACCAAGCTAAGGAACCTGGGACTAAACACCTCCCTCTGCAACTGGATCCTGGACTTCCTGACAGGCTGCCCCCAGGTGGTGAGGGTAGGTAGCAACACATCTGCCACGCTGATCCTCAACACTGGAACTCCCCAGGGATGCATGCTCAGTCCCCTCCTGTACTCCCTGTTCACGCACGACTGCATGGCCAGGCACGACTCCAACACCATCATTAAGTTTGCTGACGACACAACAGTGGTAGGCCTGGACAACGACGAGACAGCCTATTAGGGAGGAGGTCAGAGACCTGGCCGGGTGGTGCCAGAATAACAACCTATCCCTCAATGTAACCAAGACTAAGGAGATGATTGTGGACTACAGGAAAAGGAGCACCGAGCACGTCCCCGTCCTCATCGACGGAGCTGTAGTGGAGCAGGTTAAGAGCTTCAAATTCCTTGGTGTCCACAACAACAAACTAGATTGGTCAAAACACACCAAGACAGTCGTGAAGAGGGCACGACAAAGCCTATTCCCCCTCAGGAAACTAAAAAGATTTGGCATGGGTCCCGGGATCCTCAAAAGGTTCGACAGCTGCAACACCGAGAGCATCGGTTGCATCATCTCAATAGTATTTACCCCCAAGCCATAGTACTCCTGAACAGGTAACCAAATGGTTACCCGGACTGCTACTCTGTTTATCTTATATGCATAGTCACTTTAACTATACATTAATGTACATACTACCTAATTTGGCCTGACCAACCAGTGCTCCCGCACATTGGCTAACCGTGCTATCTGCATTGTGTCCCACCCACTGCCCGCTAACCCCTCTTTTTACACTACTGCTATTCTCCGTTCATCATATATGCAGTCACTTTAACGATACCTACATGTACATACTACCTCAATAAGCCTGACTAACAGGTGTCTGTATATAGCCTTGCTACTCGTCTCTTTTTACTGTTGTTTTATTTATTTACTTACCCACACACACTTTTTTTCTCGCACAATTGGTTAGAGCCTGTAAGTAAGCATTTCACTGTAAGGTGAAACACCTGTTGTATTTGGCGCACGTGACAAATAAACTTGGATTTGATTTTATCCAAAAGAGACTTAGTCATGCATCCATACATTTTATCTATGGGTGGCCCTGGGAATCAAACACACAATCCTGGTGTTGCAAACGCCATACTCTACCAACTGAGTCATACAGGACCGCCATATGTGTGTGTGTGTGTCGTCTCACCTGGATGGCTCCGGTAAGCTCCAGGCGAGTTGTCCAGGATGACGATACTAGACAGGTCGTCGTGTACTACTGACAGGTCTTTAATATAGCTACCTAGATCCAACGTACAATGCTGCAGACACAGGGAAAATACACACAGGATGTAAGCAGATTGCAAATACACAATAGAATCGATCAATCTCCATAGAGAGTACATTAGGTCACTATGGATGGACATAAATCAGTTGTGTTTATATGAAAAGGGGAGAGTGATACCTGTCTGTAGTATCTGCGTTTCAGGATGTTCCGGTTGTTGTCCAGCTTGTCTGCCACTGCCGAGCCGTAAATCTCCATACTGGCTGTGAACACTACCAGCTCATACCACTGGCTGACCTGGAGACAGGGGTGACACACACATCCAGGGATACATGTAAGGCTCACACCATAATTTACAGTCAAAGAACTGGCCAAGCAGAACAGAGGTAAACATCATTGACAATAACCACATTTCCATCCACAGTTATGAGAGTTAGTCATCTTGTATAACTAAAAACTTTTTTATATTTTTTATCACAACAGCTGTGGATGGAAACAGGAAGTTTTGGTACAATTTTTAAATGCTGACAGATCATTTGTTCCTTCTACATGGTGGGATCTTTGTGTCGGTAAAATGAATTGCATGAGAAATGGTGCTGGAAACGCCTTAATGCTCAAAAATATGTGTGTGTATACATACATACACACCAAAGCCAACTACAACAAGGCTGCTGACATAATCCATGATCTCATCAGGAGATTGGAGAACGTAGCACCAGAGGCACCCAAACAACTCATCTGCAATGATATTAAAACGGCTGTACCTTAAACAATTATTAACAATATGTAACCTGCCACACTTGCAATGGAAAACCACGAGAGCTGTTATTTAAGTACCAAGCATGGCTATAAAAGCATACAGCACCATTTGGGGACTCAGATCGCAATTCCATTTTGCTCTCACCTAGCTACAAACAGAACATGTAATCTGAGGAACCTTGTATAAAAAGGTATGTGAAGGACTGGTCCGAAACAAATATGGACATGTTGAAAGGCTGCTTTGGCTACCATTTGGAAGAAATTCTGTGACACGAACAAAAACATTAAAAGGACTGAACTATTACTGACTACATAGCTACATTGTTGCATTAACTCTGTAATTCTAGTAAAGACCACTAAACATTTTTCCAAAATGTAAAACCCTGGATAACTAAGTAACTAAAACAGTTAATTGACCAAAAGTGAAAAGCAATGTGGACGAAGGACAACTGATGAAATCCATACAGAGAGACATTAAAATAGATAAAAAAATAATAAATTGGATTACAAACTCAAAATGGAAAACACGCCTGAAAATAACAAAGAAAGTGAGGCATGGAAATATCTTAAACAAATGACAACAACCTAGCCAATGAACCTAAATACCTTTTTCCTAGATTTTAAACAACAGACAGGCTTCCTATAAATGACTGATGGTCTAAGCGTGCGGATTATCAGGGAGTGTAAATGGCAACAGTGACATACACAGAATCCTTTTTTCTGGAAAACTGCAACCATTGTGCACATTCCTAAAATGAATAATCCAAAATCCCCGAATGACTTTCGTCTCATCTCCTTGACCTCGGTGATAATCAAATGCTTGGAGAGCACTGTCCTGGGACACATTCTCCAGCACATGGAGAGCCTACTGGACCCATTCCAGTTTGCATGTAAACCAGGCCACAGAGATAAAGATGGACTGCTCTTCCTTCTCCATAAAATCTACATGCACCCAGATAAATGCCAGAACTGTCGATTTTTCATCTGCCTTCTACTTATTACACCTTGATATACTGGTTAAAAAACACGTAAAAAAAAAAAAAAAAAACTTGCGCCTCTAATCAACTGGATCCGGTATTTTCACCAGTTGTGTCATAACAGTGAGGTTCAATGTGAATACACCGGACCCACTAACCACCCCAGGGCAGTGTCCTTTCACCGGTTCTGTTCACCCTCTACACCAGCGTCCTTTCACCGGTTCTGTTCACCCTCTACACCAGCGTCCTTTCACCGGTTCTGTTCACCCTCTACACCAGCGATGGGCAACTTTTTAGGGACGCAGACAATGTTTATTTTTTATTATCAGACCCACGAGCCACTGTGTCCCAAATTCCCCACCCCTGCTCTACACCAATGATTGCACCCAAATAACATCAGAATGTGCAACAGTAAAGTACGCAGAAGATACAGCAATCGTTGGTCTAATTAAGGGGTCGAAGGATGACTACAGGACAGAAATAGCACACTCCACCCAATGGTGCAAGGAAAACATTCTTAATGTGAAACCCCCCCCAAGGAAATGACTTTAAAACTATAAAAGATGACTGCGGGCCCATCCACATTGACTCAGAACAAATAGTGTCAGTTGAGCAATACAAATATCTTTGAACTATAATTGACTCAAAACTCTCCTGGAATGCCATCACAGATATACAAAAACAGAAAATGACTATTTCATGAGGAAAATAAGGGTGTTCGGAAATGTACTTGAGTGCCAGAGTGCGCTCAGGCTGTTCGTAAATTCAGAGCGTTTCGCTCTCGGACCATTCAGAGTGCATACTGGACACACTGGCCGAGGAGTAGGGTTGATCCGAGCGTTCTGACCTCACAGTCAGAACCCAAGTTAACTGGCTAAAGTTAGCTAGCTACTTCCAGACACAATTAATAGAACCCCTCAACTGACCATTTTACTCACCCTAGCAGAGCTAGTTAGGCTGTATTCATGTTATCTAGAGCGTTGGCGACTAACTGTGCCAATGACAACAATATGGTTTTTTTTGCCGACGTTCACTGACTCCAGTCATATTCATATTACGTGTTCGTAAATTCATCAGTTATTCTGCACTCTGCACTCAAATGAGAGTGATCTGAAATCGGAGTTGATAGCCAAGGTGAATTTACAAACGCATAACAACCATATTCTACACATCCTTTGCTCAGACATCACTCTCGGTTTCAAAGCCTGGTATATCGCAAATAAAAACCCACTACACAAAATAGTAGTAAAGCTGTAAATTAAATTCATCTCAAGAACATGAAAGCGCTCTTGGAGTGGTGAGGGCAAGACCGCCACCAACCTGACACACCCACTCAACCAGGAGTACCAGCTCCTACCATCAGGCCGCCGACACGGAGTCCATCTTTACAAAACCAACAGAGCCCAGAAATAATTCATTCCCACCAGTATAAATCAACTGAATAAATAACTGCTTGATGCCCCTCCCCCAGAGAATTTACTAACTGAATTACGAACTGTATCCACATGTGTTGTCGTATCCACATTTATGCACCAATTGGTGATGCTGTCCTGTTTGTTGAGACATTTCCAGTAAGGGACACACAAATAATTATTATTACTATAAAACTATCATATCAAGTCACGCGATGACATGTTGTGTGGTCCTCCCACTACGACTCTGGAAACAATGCAGTTTATTAGGCTACATATGAAATAAATTAAGATAAACTTCACAGGGTGGTGAAAGTGCATGGTGATCTTGATGCTCCTTTTCAATAAAATATTGAGGGTCTGATTCTGGTGACATGGTGATCGATGCATGACTGATTTAGCCATAACCTCATTACTAGTCTACCCTCACTATCTGCCAGCTGTTGGCCACGTGTCAACACCAGAGTAGGCACATTTGCTATTTAATGCAACAGTTTGTGACAAAACTATCACTCAAGTTGAAAATGCGATGTAAACACATTGAACATTAAGTTCAGGTATCGAATATATATTTTTTTTAATCAGCTACAAGTCAATTTGGTAGAAACACCACTGGTGGGAAAACGTGCATCATTTCTTTGAGGATTTTAGACTCTTCACATGAAAATCAGTCGCCAATTGGATGGGAACCTAGCTACTGACGTACAAAATAGAACTCATAGTTGACAAAGGACAAAAACTGCTAACTTTTACTCACCACTTCTAAAAAGAAGTCGACGTGCGGCCTTTTATGTACAAAGAATCTGACAGGGTGCTTGTCAATGACTACCTGCAAGAGAGAGGAAACAGACTAGGAGTAATATCATCTTGGGTCAGATGGGTGTACGCGCAGCATGCTTGCCTCTGGACCAGAGGGTCCAGGTTTGGCTACCCCCCCCAATTCTCTACACGCATGCGTTTACCTTGAGGATGAAGTCTGGTGGTGTGCCGGGTCTCACTGTGGGTCTGAGGACCCCGTCGTGGTGAGAGTGGATCAGCGTCTCATCTAGATCCAGCACAAGAATCTTCCTCTTTACTGCATCTGAATACCAAACACACACCTGCTTATTACCTGTTCAATAATATATACCTCACCAACTTAGCCTTGTGGTTAGATTGTCCTCCCCGAGATTGGGGGTTCGCTCCCTGGTCGAATCATACCAAAGACAAAAAAAAATAGGACCTGATGCCGCTCTGCTTGGCACTCAGCATAAAGAAGATTGGGGGGCAAGTCCCTGTGAGAGACTAGTGTCCTGTCCAGGGGGCGTACTGTACATCAAGCTGCCTGTCGCTACGGAAACAGGAGAGAGGCTTGTGTGCACAATGGGCCGCACTAGCTTGAACATGGCTTAGTTAATACACACACCATGCTAGGTCAAAATCTATAAGACCATAAAATAACATAACAGTAATAGCGATGATTTTACCATCTTACACAAGTGACAAAATGGTTTGTTTGCGCCAATGTGCTCACATATGTTTTGTGAACACAAGCTTCAACAGAAGGTATCCGATATCTGTGATATGTTCAGTGGTGTATTGGGAGGCTATATATGTAGGTATAGGTATATATATTTTTTTCTCCCAGTGGGCATTGTGTATACACACACACACACATTACTTAATCCCCACTGATGTGTATCACAATAGTATAGTGCAAGTATATACGCCGTATCAATTATATAGCGCAAAAGAGAAATTATACACAAAGTATCCTACACAATCGCAAAGCACGTGAAATATATCCACATGCCCGCAGCACACATCTAGTTTCAGCAGAATATCAGGCAGCAAGAGCATGTAGCTCTCAACTGGTTCTCATTGAGCAGCTCACATCGGTAGCCGGAAGGCTAGGAAAGATGTTTCAATCTATTATATCTACCAGTAAATGCTAATTTAGGCAACAATGGGTATGCAAACCAGTTATTCAATAAGTTTGGTCCTAAATCTTAGTTGAATCTTTGCGATGCGTAATTCGATCATCATGGCAGTTCAAATTTAAATTCAAAATGATTTCCCCAAAAACCTTCCCAATTAAAATGTTGACTGCAAAGTAGGTCTTTGTATCAATCGGGAGGGCATTTGTTTTGCAAACTCTGCCATCACCTGTAGCCTAAATTGTAGGGCTTGCTACATTGTACAGAAACACCGCTAGCAAAACGGTCTCTTGCTAGGTTAGCAATTAAATGAAAGGGCAACTACACCCTCCCAAAATTATATTTGAAATGTTTTTCCCTGGACCTAAAAAAATGGTCTCTGGATGAGAATTACGCATTGTTGTGAACTTAGAAGATCCAATTGTATAAACTTTGGGAAAGCAGAGCTTGTCAACGACTCCCCCCCCCCCCCGCTTCTGATTTTTTTAAGCAAAATTTGAGTATACCCACTTCTCCACATTTGTGAAAGCACAGTCCCCCGTTTTCCTTTATTGAGACAAGCTCTTAAAACAGTAGTATTTGGACCTCCTAGTACCCCGAGAGCACCTGTGTTTCATGCACATACAGTAGGTTGTCTTTGAATATGTATACCATTAGATGCCCATCACTTTGTTGTACTAGCTTCCTTGTACAGATTGTACCAGTTGATTTTTCATTTTTGTTTGTGTGTGTGTGTTCTGTATTTGTGATAATATTTTCTCACTTTGCTTGTTTGTCTATATTTTTGTTTATACAAAAATAACTGAAAAAGTTACAGCTCTTTCTTTGCAGATCGGTTTACAGGCATTACTAAACAAATTTAGACAAGTGGACTATATACTCACTGAGTCTGTTTCTGGAGATAGGGGACAGGGGTAAAGTGTCATACCGCACTGTCTGGTACTGGATAACCTGAAAGAAAGACAGACCGAAAGAGATTAAACATAGTAAACTCAGCCAATGACAGAGTCCATCTGCGAGCATAAAATGCAAGAATTGAAAACAGAACAGAAGACTACGTTTGGTTACTCTAGTATTGGCCATGTTGCAGGACTAAAAATGTCAAAAACAATCCAAGCTATAGATAACTATTACAAGAGGATGTAACGCATCAAACTCCACTTTACAGTAAAAGCCCTCGTCATTCCATTGTCTGCTACCTATGCTGCTATCCTTGTGTGCATTTGAAAAGTTGTGGTTACACCTGCTGCATTTACTTGTCAGCACTATGTAGTATTGTGGATGCCTACTGGGAATTTGCTTACACCCGTCAGTGCAGATGAGACACCTGTTGGAAAGGATGTGACGAGGGAGCAATATCAGATTATTCACACCCATTTTCTTCACTCCATTCATTCATTCATTCATTCATTCATTCATTCATGGTTCCCTCCTTGCTTCTTTGACAGTTTTCAGACTCAGTGGCCCCAGGGCCCTGTTTTCCATAAGGGCTATATTTAGCTCCCCCAGCTGTCCGCAGCTGTCACTAGAATAGGGGACCAAGTGGAAAAGGGAGACCCGCAGGGTGACTGACTGGGGCCAGGAAAAAAACGTGTTCTGTCCAAAACCATTAGACAGCGCTTCCCTGCCAGGCCCGTTTCATGCCCTGTGGGGCTTGGCTCGGCTGACCAGGCCTAGGGATAGCAAGTTCATGAGCAGCTGGTGGAAGCCATGGGGGGAACCCACGGGGGAACCCACAGCCCCACTTTCTGTACCCCCTGGGGTGTTGTCTGTATGCCACCCCCTTAACCCAGGAAACACTCTCCAGCCCTCCAACCTGGAGCAAAAACCTACGGAAGGGTATCTCTCCAGGAACAGGGTCGGAGAGCCCTGGTCTAGACCTACATGGCTACAGCATACCAGGCTCTTTATTGTATGAATGTGCAACCTGCTTCAACCAGACACCTAGGCCCGTCGTCACCTTGGTCATTGGGAGTGGGAAAACCACCGTCGCACCTGTAATATCATCCTCCAGAGAAGTAACATTAAACCACTCGTTCAGGGGAGTAACAGGTTGCTACATTGTGGAATAAATTATTTCCCACCATGTGTTACATGATGTGTTACATCAACCCCACACATCATAGAGTATCTCTATCCAAACACTGTGTCTGCAACCCACTGACTAGGCCCTTAGGCTTTCTCGTCAGTGACAATGTATCACTGTTAGGTAATACAGTACAAGCCGTAAACACTGGAGCTTGACTAAACCGTGTGTGTGTGTGAAAGTGAACAGTAGCAGGGTAGTCTTTGTGGCTCAGTAATCCCTCACCCTTTGGCCCTAATGTGGACTACCCTCTTAACCCAGAATCTAAATAAACTGGAACTAATATTACACCATACTCAGACGTAACACCTCCCCGTCCCTCGCTGCAAAACTAAGTCGGAAACTAAATAATTTGATACCGCGGCATTGAGTTTACAGCCTAAAGACAGTATATAATAAACAAACAATATGCATCACCCGACCCGACTGTGCATTACTTGAACAGGTGGAGCCTTGAACACCTCAAAATGTCAAGTTTATATTAGGAGCATCAGTGAACTAGTAGGTGACCAGAGTCTTCTGGGTCAAGTCCATATATCAAAGACTTCTGTCGAACAAGATCCTTTCTTTGTCACCTTAACACTCACATCACACTTCAGTAGTGGGCTACAAAAGTTAACCCACAAACATATGAGCAGCGGCATTCAATTAACAAATGTCAGAATCAGTGGGTTAAGGGTTAGTGTGAGTTCATAGCATAGGTTCTGTCTGTGTTTATATCAATGGTTCCTACAGCCCCACCGGAAGCACATTTCCAGACTATGGATCTGATAAGGCTTGTGCTCTTGGTGAGATGATTGGTTCTAATTTAAGTTGATTGTGTTTTGGGTTTGTGACAGGGTTATGACAGCTGTAACCAAGACATTTGAATATGCAAGTTGCGTGTCTGCCTCAGACTCACCTATCCAATGACGCATGATATAAATATAAAACGCAACATGTAATGGGTTGGTCCCATGTTTCATGAGCTGAAATCAAAGATCCCAGAAATGTTTCATATGCACAAATAACTTCTCTAAAATGTTGTGCACAAATGTGTTTACATCCCTGTTAGTGTACATTTCTCCTTTGCCAAGACAATCAATCCAACTGACAGGTGTGGCATATCAAGAAGCTGATTAAACAGCATGATCATTACACAGGCACACCTTGTGCCGGGGACAATAAAAGGCCACTAAAATGTGCAGTTTTGTCTCACAACGCCACAGATGTACGTCCAACTGGCCTCACAACCGCAGACAACGTGTAACCACGCCAGCCCAGGACCTCCACATCCAGCTTCTTCACCTGCGGGATCGTCTGAGAACAACCACCCAAACAGCTGATGAAACAGTGGGCTTGTAAAGCCTAAGAAATTTTGCACAAACTGTCAGAAACCATCTCAGGGAAGCTCATCTGTATGCTCGTCATCCTCACCAGGGTCTTGATCTGAATGCAGTTTGGGGTTGTAATCGACTTCAGTGGGCAAATGCTTACCTTGGATGGCCACTAGTTGGAGAAGTGTGCACTTCACGGACTAATCCCGGTTTCATCTGTACCGGTCAGATGGCAGACAGCGTGTGTGGTGCTGTGTGGGCGAGCGGTTTGCTACCGTCAACGTTGTGAACAGAGTGCCCCATGGTGGCAGTGGGGTTATGGTATGGGCAGGCACAAGCTATGTACCATGAATACAACTGCATTTTATCAATTTATTGTAATTTCAATGCATAGAGATACCGTGACCAGATTCTGAGGCCCATTGTCAAGCCCTTCATCCTTTGCCATCACCTCATGTTTCAGCAAGATAATGCCAAGCCCCATGCTTGTACATAATTCCTGGAAGTTGAAAATGTCCCAGTTCTTCCATAGCCTGCATACTCACCAAAATGTCACTCATTGAGCATATTTGGGATGCTCTGGATCGAGTTGTATGACAGTGTTCCAGCACCGGCCAATATCCAGCAACTTCGCACAACCATTGAAGAGGAGTGGGACAACAATCCACAATCAACAGCCTGATGAACTCTATGCAAAGGAGATGTCATGATGAATGAGGCATATGGTGGTCACACCAGAAACAGATTGGTTTTCTGATCCACTCCCCTAACTTTTTTAAAAGGTATATGTGACCAACAGACTCAAACGTATTCCCAGTCGTGAAATCCATAGATTATAGCCTAATGCATTTATTTAAATTGACTGATCTTTGAAATTGTTACATGTTGGGTTTATTTTTGTTGTATAAATCATTGGACCCACTCTCCAGACATAGCAAAAATACCGTGAGAATCGAGGAGTGAGTTGGTTTAACTACTTCACAATAATAATGTCAAAGAAGTGTTTTATACCTAACCCTTGTTCTATCTGTGGTAATGCTTACCGTGCGTAGGTGCTTCCTGAGAATGTATAAGAAGAAGCCCCATATTCTGGACGTTACACCTAGGAAAGTGCGGATGCCAAGTAGACACTGTCGGGTCTTCAGCATGTCGGCGACCACACGGGGAACCCACACAGGAACAGGATATTGAAGGGACTACAAGCCAGCCCTCTCAACAAAGTTGACCAATTTGGTTCGGCCTAGGCTTCGAAGAGTCGAATCGGTATACTTTCGCTACAACCTCTCCAAAACGAACCAAATGCGTCCAAATCAACCAAACTAGACCAAGCAAACGTGTGAGAGCCTCTGCACGCTTGCTGCACAACTCTCATCGATTGGAATGCATTGGCATTGTGTAGCAGAATAATTGTGTTATAAAAACAATAGCTAAAACAGAAGTAGCTAGTTACTCTAGCACGATGACTGCTATCCAATGCCAATCTGGCTAGCTACGGTCAGAATATACCACGCAGCTCGTCTCGCTGACAAGCTAGTAGCTAGCTCGCTCGGTAGGCTGACCACCACCTTGATTGAACCCTTGACTAAAATAACAAAAAACTTTCGGCCATTGCAATTTGAAAGCAGTAATTCGTGCGCGTATTTGCTCCGTGGTATCTGAAGAAAAATAATGATGGAAAACAAACAAACGTCAACATGAAAACTGCTTGCAGTCTATAGCAAATCCGGAATCGAACTGCGAGCCGCCTTGCCGTCACTTCCGCGGGGAGAAAAGTATTCTCAAACCGATTCGAAACTGACGGTTGCGCGCAGCACGTCCCCGTGGAAAGCAGACAAACAAAAAGTGAACGAGCAGTACATTTTTAAGTAATTAAAATCAGGTTCCAGTAGCTATACATACAGTAGAGCAATAATCTCAAGTGTAAGATTTGGTATTGAATATTGTAAAATGTGAAATTTGCGCACTTAAAGATGCAGTGACTACTAGAATATGTGAAATTGCTGTCAAAGATGTAGTAAGTAACCTACTTAGGTGTCAAAATTACACGAAATACTAACGAAATGAAAGCAATTCATGTACATCGCTTAATTGAATATATATATATATATATAAAAATTTTTAAAATGATCATAGTTGACGAGAGATTTTTCTCTTCAGGTTAGAGTTCTGTTGTCAAAGGCTGAGGGTTTATCTCAAGCTTTTTATATTTTTACATCTTAATTAAGAGATTCGTAAATCTATGTGTACCACTCTCGACCAATTATTATTCATTAATATTGGGAAAAATAAGCCAGACAAGGTCAGGAAGGATGTAATTTCCAACAAGATGTATGATGGTGGTATTAATGTTTTAGATTTTACGCTGTTTAACCAGACTACAAAAGTGAACTGGGTTAAAAGGTATCTCAAAAACCTTAGTCTTTTGAATATAATACCACATTTTATTTTCCAGAATATTGTGGGGCTTCATTTTTTACTCCAATGCCCTAATGCTGTGGGTAAACTTCCTGTTAAGTTAGTCAAATTTCATAAACAACCTGTAATGTGCTGGTCCTTGTTATACAAGCACAACTTCTCTCCACACAAATGTTTTATTTACAATAATAGTGATATTAAATATAGAAATAAAATACAAATTCACAATTGGTTTTCCAATAACATCTTCGTGGTTATTCAGCTTATAAATTACAATGGTAATCTTTATACTTACAATGAATGTTTAGCCAAATCTAACTTTATTATGTTGTGTAAGGAATATGACATTTTAATGAAAGTTATTCCCAATTGAATCGTTACAACTGATAGATCGATCATTACATACACTAAGTTACAGTGATAGTGTATAAATTAATGGCATCAATATATTGAATAAGAAATGTAACAACGATTTAGTCAGATAAATTATTAACAGCAAGTTTACCGCTGCTGCAAATTTTCGGTGGGCATCTTCATTTGATATGAAATGGCAGTGTGGGTGGACTAATCTACACACATTTTTGCTAAATTATCAAGTCAGAGAAGTCTCTTACATGATCCTTCAAAGATGTTATCCTTGTAATAGTCTTATTTCTAAATATGTAATTAATGTAGCTTTTGTGAATTGGAAAATTTCATTCTAGAGCATTTATATTGTGATTGTTTACATAGTGAAATGTTTTGTACAAGTATGGAAAATGAAGCCCTTACAGGCTGTGTAAGGGCTATTTGACCAAGAAGGAGAGTGATGGTGCTGCATCAGATGACCTGGCCTACCCAATTACCTGACCTCAACCCAATTGAGATGGTTTGGGATGAGTTGGATTACAGTTGAAGGAAAAGCAGCCAACGAGTGCTCAGTATATGTGGGAACTCCTTCAAGGCTGTTGGAAAAGCATTGCAGGTGAAGCTGATTGTGAGAATGCCAAGAGTGTGCAAAGCTGTCATCAAGGCAAAGGGTGGCTGCTATGAAGAATCTAAAATCTAAAATATATTTTGATTTGTTTAACCCTTTTTTGGTTACTACATGATTCCATATGTGTTATTTCATAGTTTTGATGTCTTCACTATTATTCTACAATGTACAAATAAAGAAAAACCCTTGAATGAGTAGGTGTGTCCAAACATTTGACTGGTACTGTATATACAGTTGAAGTCAGAAGTTTACATACACCTTAGCCAAATACATTTAAACTCAGTTTTTCACAATTCCTGACATTTAATCCAAGTAAAAATTGCCTGTCTTAGGTCAGTTAGGATCACCCCCCCCCCCTTGGGTTGTGCCGTGGCGGAGATCTTTGTGGTTTATACTCGGCCTTGTCTCAGGATGGTAAATTGGTGGTTGAAGATATCCCTCTAGTGGTGTGGGGGCTGTGCTTTGGCAAAGTGGGTGGGGTTATGTCCTGCCTGTTTGGCCCTGTCCGGGGGTATCGTCGGATGGGGCCACAGTGTCTCCCGACCCCTCCTGTCTCAGCCTCCAGTATTTATGCTGCAGTAGTTTATGTGTCGGGGGGCTAGGGTCAGTCTGTTATATCTGGAGTATTTATCCTGTCTTATCCGGTGTCTTGTGTGAATTTAAGTATGCTCCATCTAATTCTCTCTCTCTTTCTCTCTTTTTCTTTCTTTCTTTCGGAGGACGTGAGCCCTAGGACCGTGCCTCAGGACTACCTGGCCTGATGACTCTTTGCTGTCCTCAGGCCAGCTGGCCCTGCTGCTGCTCCAGTTTCCACTGTTCTGCCTGCGGTTATGGAACCCTGACCTGTTCACCGGACGTGCTACCTGTCCCAGACCTGCTGTTTTCAACTTTCTAGAGACAGCAGGAGTGGTAGAGATACTCTGAATGATCTGTTATGAAAAGCCAACTGACATTTACTCCTGAGGTGCTGACCTGTTGCACCCTCAACAACCACTGTGGTTATTATTATCTGACCCTGCTGGTCATCTATGAACATTTGAACATCTTGGCCATGTCCTGTTACAATCTCCACCCGGCACAGCCAGAAGAGGACTGGCCACCCCTCATAGCCTGGTTCCTCTCTAGGTTTCTTACTAGGTTCTGGCCTTTCTAGGGAGTTTTTCCTAGCCACCGTGCTTCTACACCTGCATTGCTTGCTGTTTGGAGTTTTAGGCTGGGTTTATGTACAGCACTTTGTGACATCAGCTGATGTAAGAAGGGCTTTATAAATATATTTGATTGAAATTTTATTGATTTTAAGAATGTGAAATGTCAGAATAATAGTAGAGAGATTTATTTCAGCTTTTATTTCTTTCATCACATTCCCAGAAGGTCAGAAGTTTACATACACTCAATTAGTATTTGGTAGCGTTGCCTTTAAATTGTTTAACTTGGGTCAAACGTTTTGGGTAGCCTTCCACAAGCTTCCCACAATAAGTTGGGTGAATTTTGGCCTATTCCTCCTGACAGGGCTAGTGTAACTGAGTCAGGTGTGTAGGCCTCCTTGCTCGCATACGCTTTTTCAGTTCTGCCCACAAATGTTCTATGGGATTGAGGTCAGGGCTTTGTGATGGCCACTCTAATACCTTGACTTTGTTGCCCTTAAGACATTTTGCTATAACTTTGGAAGTATGCTTGGGGTCATTGTCCATTTGGAAGACCCATTTGCGACCAAGGTTTAACTTCCTGACTGATGTCTTGAGATATTGCTTCAATATATCCACATAATTTTCCATCCTCATGATGCTGTCTATTTTGTGAAGTGCACCAGTCCCTCCTGCAGCAAAGCACCCCCACAACATGATGCTGCCACTCCCGTGCTTCATGGTTGGGATGGTGTTCTTCGGCTTGCAAGCCTCTCCCTTTTTCCTCCAAACATAACGATGGTCATTATGTCAAACAGTTCTATTTTTGTTTCATCAGATCAGAGGACATTTCTCCAAAAAGTACGATCTTTGTACCCATGTACAGTTGCAAACTGTAGTCTGGCTTTTCTATGGCGGTTTTGGAGCAGTGGCTTCTTTCAGGTTATGTCGATGTAGGACTCGTTTTACTGTGGAAATAGATACTTTGTACCGGTTTCCTCCAGCATCGTCACAAGATCCTTTGCTGTTGTTCTGGGATTGATTTGCACTTTTCGCACCAAAGTACGTTCATCTCTAGGAGACAGAACGTATCTCCTTCCTGAGCGGTATGACGGCTGCGTGGTCGCATGGTGTTTATACTTGCGTATTATTGTTTGTACAGATTGTGGTACCTTCAGGCGTTTGGAAATTGCTCCCAAGAATGAACCAGACGTGTCGAGGTGTACAATATTTTGATTTCTTTTGATTTTCCCATGATGTCAAGCAAAGAGGCACTGAGTTTGAAGGTAGGCCTTGAAATACATCCACAGGTACACCTCAAATTTACTCAAATCATGTCAATTAGTCTATCAGAAGCTTCTAAAGCCATGACATAATTTTCTGGAATTTTCCAAGCTGTTTAAAGGCACAGTCAACTTAGTGTATGTTAGCTTCTGATCCAATGGAATAGTGATACAGGGAATTATAAGTGAAATAATCTGTCTGTAAACAATTGTTGGAAAAAATTACTTGTGTCATGCACAAAATAGATGTCCTAACCAACTTGCCAAAACTATAGTTTGTTAACAAGAAATTTGTGGAGTGGTTGAAAAACGAGTTTTAAATGACTCCAACATAAGTGTATGTAAACTTCTGACTTCAACTGTATATACTGTATTCTATTCTACTGTATTGTAGTCAATGTCACGCCAACATTGCGCAATCTAATATTTATTTATTTATTATATACATTATTTTAATTTTAGATTTGTGTGTATTGTTATGAATTGTTAGATACTACTGCACTGTTGGAGATAGGAACACAAGCATTTCGCTACACCGACAATGACATCTGCTAAATATTGGTATGTGACCAATACAATTTGATTGGATTTTGAATTTCTTGATTTTATTGGGAAAAAAATTAATTAATAAAAAAAGTTAATGGGATAAAAAAAGTTTCAGTATTTTTAAAATTGATTAATATTATATAACATCCCAAAAGATATAAATACTAAATTATCAAAGAAGTGTGTACAGTATTTTTCAAAATGTAACTTGTCTATAGCGTAATATACTTTATGTGTCTCTCCGGATTCTAAAAATGTGTTTTGGTTATGTGTGATTGGTTTGGGTTGGTGGATCACAACTTTTAAGGGCCAAACAACGCCACCTACTGTACTGGAGTATGTGGCGTGTTACAGCCTACCTACATTAAATTTTCCTCATTAGTCCTGTTCCACTTAGGAAAGTGAAATAGAACCTTAGACACCACTTCCCTCCCCCCACTACACCATGCAAACCCCAACCACGTCCAGCCTCTATAACCCTTTCACACAATCTCTCCCTGTCTACGTCATACAGTCATACACAAAATATCAACACATGCTCCACCGTTTCCTCCACTAAACAGTCATCACACAGATTGGTTTCATGTCTCCCTATTATCCACAACATGGCATTCAAACCTGTGTGCCCAAACCGTAGTCTACTCTCCACAACTTCCTCTGTCCTGTATCCAATACTCCCCACTTCTTCCTTTACTGACCGGTACATATGATAAAATTGCCTCCCCTTACTACTAACATCCCACTCCCTTTACCAAAGATAAAGCCTTTTTGCCTGGATTAAGGACTTCCCGGCGGCCCAGTGGGACCTGAATATCTACCCCCTCTCCTCGCAACACTCTTAGGCACCACATCGGTCTTCTCATTACCCTTCAGAACCCACATGGGCGGGAACTAAGCAAAAGCTTACCACCACTCCCATCCTCTCCAATCCCATTAACAGCAACATCATTTCCACTAACAAATCAAATGCTAAGCAAACAAGTCTCCCATATCCAACCTGCCTGTCTTAAGTGGTTTCACCTCCTCCACCCATCTCACACCTAAAGTCAAGGCCATAAACTCGGCCGCATACACTGACACATAATCAGTTAACCGCTTACATACACTAACATTGAAATCTGGGACATACACCCCTGCCCCCCACCCTACAACTGACTGGATCCTTTGAAGCAATAAATATCCGTAAAACTTTTTTAAACCGATTATCTATATGTCTCACATCCTCACCCCATTCATAACCACATCTACACTTGGTTTTGGAAGCAGCCACAGAGGAACATTGCCCAACACAATTGTCACCCTATCTCTCTCCCAGTCCATAATTCTACCACCTTCTGGCCGATTGTCCACCTGTACACCCTCTGCTTACCCATTCCTTGCTCCCAACATTACCCAGTTGCAGTTACCGCTGGATGTCCTTCTGAACTCCCTTTCAACCTCACCCAGTACACTAACGCAAGTTTGTCCTGCCTTATTCTCAGTGGCAGTTCCCCACTATTCACCTGCAATTATTACCCTGAATAAACATGGTGAAATACACAGATAATCTTTTTTTATTTTACCTTTATTTGACTAGGCAAGTCAGTTTAGAACAAATTCTTATTTACAATGACACCCTACTGGGTTAACTGCCTTGTTCAGGGGCAGAACGATAAATGTTTACTTTGGCAGCTCGGGGATTCAATCCAGCAACCTTTGCATTACTGGCCCAACGCTCTAACCACTAGGCTACCTGCCACTCCAATAAGCATTGTGTTGTTTAATATTGTCATCATTGATGATGACGTAGAAGTCCAGCCAAGCTATTCAAGTTGTATTCATGTATATTAATTGCTGACTATTCCATGCCAGTGATGTTGATTGTTTTTAAGAGTAGACCAGGGCCAAGCTTTTATTGACCATTATTAAGTTGGTATACACTTGCATCGTTGAGGGCCATCACAATAACTCAGTTGCTCCTTTAAAGACCTAAAAGTAGCAACAAACTACAGGAACTATTTTATCATTATTCATAAGTCTATGTGAGTTCATGTGGCTAATGTGTTGGGTCTGACTAGACATGCGTAGAACCGAACAATAGGGCCACAGACTCAAGCTCACACACCAGTGGTTTGCAGTAGAAACTGTAAGCATTCTGTAAAAAAAGTTGTCAATTTGAGACATTACAAATGTGATAGTATAGGGATTTTCATTACAAAATAATAACTAAATTGTTAGAAAAGATACAGACAAACTGCAAAACAGTAGCCTTTATTTAAACAGAGACCTGTCGTAGGCTGTAGGCATCTGATCTCAGCGTCATTCTGTCCTCTGCTGAAATTTTCCTGAATTGATTGTTGTAACAAGCAATATATCTCCTATACTTACAGACTCCACCCTAATAAACTTCCTCCACTGCAAAAACTGGCATTCGGTAAGCCTGGTATTTTGTTAAACTTTCATTTAAATCTCCTCTGGGAAAGTAAAATAAATATCTCAGGCAGGAACCCAGGCTATTATTGTGGTTTCCGGCATGTAAATGTCCAAAAGTGGCATTAACTGCAAGGAGCTGTGCTCTACATGGCTAGTAGCCTGTCCTCTAGACATCAAGGTCGTCATCAGGATCCTCCTGGTCATAATCATCATTGGCATCAGGCTCGTAAAGGATCCGTCCTGAACCGGTGCCCGGGTGCAGAAGTGCTGACTTCCTGGAAGAAGATAAATGGGGAGAGTTCGATAAAACACCTCAGACAGTAGCAAGACAGCATGGATAGAAAAGGCATGGCAGAAAACAAAATCTCACTTCTCTTTACTGAAGACGAAGGGAAGCGGCAGTTTTTCTTTGGCCTCTCTCTGTGTATCAGACAGGCGCAGGTTAAAGGTCAGGTTGGCTGTCGGATCCACCTGGGGAAAACAAGAGAATAATACAATACCATTGGCTTTTTCCTTATCATTCTCACATTGTGCATGTCAGGAATCAATACAGGTGTGCTACCTCAGATTCGTCTGTATTCATCGGTGTGCTTCCAGGATGACTGCGTTTGCTCTGTATTGTAACTGTCAGGTCCTCATTGATGCTGAATATCTCCTCCTGTTAACAGACACACAACACTTCAATCAGCAGAAAATGGCTAAGACAGTTAAATTCTTCAATTCAAACCAGCAGCACTCCATGCTCCACTGTTCTTACATCTTGCATAAGCTTGCCCGACTTGGTGCGTCTTGTTATTTTGGCGAAGGCCCCTAGTCCTCTGGTCCCTGGGGCCACAGTGATGACTGAGGTAGCCAAGTGGCATATGCTTCCCACAGTGCCTCGCTGATGCAGGTCTGAGTGCAGCAGACCAATTACAGCTCTCACAACTCCACCTAAAGACGAGTGAATAAAGTGGAGCCTGAACTGAACCGGAGCCTGAACTGAACCGGAGCCTAACAATGTCACTGACTTCAATGTACAACATGGCATCAATATAGATGCAATTGGAGAAACTTAGCTAACCTCTTTCTGCAGCGCTGAAATAAAACGGAGCTGGTCAAGTCAGAAAGACAGTGTTTATAAATACCATGACAAACCTTTTTTGAGAGCCTGAAGTTTCTGGCAGATAGCAGCAGGGTCGTGATGCCTCAAAATCCATGACAGAGAGTCAATGACAAGTGTCACTGCTTTGGCCTGAGGTGTTTGTTTGAGAAGAGTGCTGATGTCCTCTAGGGTAAACTGGTGGACCGTAAACGGTGAATTACCGGTCCAGCCGAGAGGGTCAGAGTAGGCATTGTGAAAGTGCAGCCTATATTCAAAGTCGGGGAAAACATGAGCAAGTTAACGCTTGATCTCAAGAAATCTGCTAGTAGTGTTGACTCCCATCTAAAGGGAGTTTCTTATTTGTTTATAGTCACCTCTGTGCAGATGTTCTGTCGAGTCCATCATTGAGTTCCTCTTGACTAACTTCAAACCCCAATACATGGACCACTTCTTCCCTGAAACACAATATATTGGTATGACATTAGCGCACAACAAACTAAATGAATACGAACTAGATAACAGCGGAAACGTTCATGTCACGGGTAAGTTATTTACCGTTTAAGTGCTGTATTGATGCAGCTTTTCAGGAGGTGTCGACCACAGTAATTCACAGAATCTGTCAAAGTAACGCAAAGGCAAAAAAAAAAAAGCAAGTCAGTTAGCTAATGTCTGTGGTTCTGAAAACAATGACGAGTTTACCATCAGCGAGTATATTTACCTTGTATCAAAATGAATCCCCCCGCTTCTGTTCCTTGCAAAACTTCCAACAACATATTAACGTTACAGGCTTCCTAGCTGCCCAGATTGTTAGCTAACGTTGTAGCAAGAGTGTCGGTTATTACGTGTGATTCCTCTTCATCCGCCTTCAAATATTGATGCTGCCCTACAAATCTGACGACAATTCTCATGACAAGCGTTTGTCAGCTGGACATAGATGGAGCACCGAAATTTGCGTTTAGGAGAATAATGAAGTTGTACGATTGTATTCCATGTACAAGACACGCAGCTCGTGCCAGGGAAAACTCAATGCTTGATAAGCATCCGGTTTGTATCCCCTTTCGCGCTTGCGCCTGAGCATGATGCCGTTCTTGTCTATATTTTGGTCATGACATCATTAATGTAGTACATTAAACTTGATTCTTACATGATTTATACAAGCCTGCCTGAAAGATAACCTTGAAATGCGCATAGTCTAACTGACTCAACAACCCAAAATACGTATCTAAGTTAACTCGTTGATACTACTTTATATATACCCCTCTGATGGTCCCTGCAGGGGCCTAATAAAGGTTCTTATGGTAGATGCAGACAATTTATTTTTCTTTGCGCATGTTTTCTGACATTGAAATTGATTCAGTAAGGGTCATTGTTAACTGTCAAAAGTTTAGAATTCTATTTGACCACATTTTCTTGCAGATAATGCTCGGAGAACAGGCATTACAATCTTAGTGAAACGACACTGTGGTCTTACTGAAATTGGATGGTGTGGTGGTTGTATTTGGTGCAATAAACCATTTTTACATGTTTGCTTTACAGACCACTGAGTTAGATACAAATAAACCTCAGGTAGGTGCAATGGCACACGGGTAGTGTCGTTTTAGGGATTTATCGTTCGTCCTCATTAAGAAGAATATACACACATTAAACTACACTACCCAGCAAAGCGCAGAGCTGTCACTGCGTTGTGGCAACCACAAGGGGCTTCTGCAATCAGTTGACATCGCTGATGGCTCGAGGAGGCGCGCAAGGGGCTAGACGTATATTTAGTTAAACTCTTGTCGATTGTTGCTCGTGTTATGGAACAACGTCAACTTCATCTAAAAAATATGTTACCTGAATGCTTTTGTCCTATACAATGGATGCACCTGCTGCAGTTTTTCTCCGGTGACTTAGCTCGTTAGTTAACTAAAGTAGTTTTATTGCCAGGATTATGTATGCAATAGCTGCTGTGACGAAGAAATTAGCAATTAGCTAGCTAGCTATCTTGTTAATCGGGCTAATCGGAATTATTGTTGCATTTTTTTTGTTGGTTAGCCCGGTACCTTGCCGGCTAAGCTATCCAGAAAACAAGCCAAAAAACACCAATAAATTCGCTTGTCTTCGAAGAGTGGTGTTGACTACTCCGTTCTTGGCTAGGGCTTCTCCCGCACAGTCAGTAGTCAAGTCAGGAGAAAAGCACAGACGCTGTTAGCTACCTGGTAGCTACCATCACAGGCCTTGTTGCTGAGGCGACAATGCTTGAAATAATGTCTGAACACCAAGGTACGTTTAAAAGTGTCAGTTCACATAGTACATTTATATTGAGTTCATTGCTAGTTGGCAGACATTCTCGGTTTAGTTAAAAATCCTCCTTCAGTGAAGCAACTGTTGGTTGTTCAATCGCCATGCTAGTTGGCTAGCGAACTAACGCTATCCAACGTTAACATTAACTGGCAGTTTACTAGTTAGCGAAGTTTGTTACATCTCTACTAACAGTCAAGAACGTCAATTAGCTTGCATAGTTATATACACATAGTTATCTTTTTTTATGCATTAACGATAACTATATATATATATGCTACCGTACCTAGTTAGCACATGTTTGTTAACTAACCATGCCATTGGTAGCTAATGGTATGTTAACCGCTGGCTAGCTAACTAGAAGTTTGTGCTAAGCAAATGGAGCCATAATGTCTGTTGCTTTGCCAGCAAGCTAACGTTAACATGTCTTGAATAGCTAACGTTAGTTAGCTAGCAAACAGTGCTCGTTGGTTAACAAGCTACTGTAACTAGTTAGCCAAATGCTGTTAGCTACCTAGCCATGTTAAAAATTCGGGAGGCTCCCCACGCCATCGCAGCCGTGAGCTAATGTTGGCTCACAATGCATGTTTCACGTTTGTTAACGAGCTACTGTTAGCCAACATAGCCAACCATGGATAACTTAAACCGTCTTCACTTTGCGTCACCCGTTAGTAGAAACTACCACGACAACGTTGTTGGCGGTAGCTGGCTAGTTTGTGAGCAGAGAAGGTATTCACTCATTTTTAGACAACTAAACGCTAGCTAGCTAAAAAGGCAATACGTTATTCTTGCTGACTGACGTTGCAGCACGAGGCTAGACATCAACTTAGCTAGTTTGCTACTTTTAGAATAGAAATGCCCCTCAGCTACGTTAGGTTGCAGACTTGGCGTTTTTGAATCATTGCCTGGTTGTTGTTTCATTGCATGCTTCATTGCTAATGTTAGCTAGTTATCGCTATATTCTCTAGAATAGATACATCGCAAGGCCGAACAAAAATAGACCAACAGCAAGCTAGCAGCTAACAATACTTCACTGCCGATGGATTAGTGGAGATAATGAAGTATTTGTTTTTATACGTAATGATTTTGTTTACAAATCTGAACAGATTATAGTATAGTAATATTGTTTTCTTCCACACAGATTCGTTATTGAAGTGCAAAACGGATACTCTGGTAAATAGACTTCTGATGTGACGTTTACTTTAATCCCCCTTCTGACCCTGTTCACAATTTTTGGGGTGTTGTATGCATGACTTATTAGCTTGGTTAATTTGTGTGAATGCCATTGTTTTTATCTCTTTAGCCTCCAGAGAGGAGAAAGAGGACCGTAGAAGACTTTAACAAGTTCTGCAACTTTGTCTTGGCATATGCAGGCTATATCCCCAATCCTAAAGAGGTAGGATAACTAGGCACACCAGGACATCAAGTTACCCCATTATTGATGGTGTGTGTGTCTTTTAATAGGGTTTGAGAACTTACCACATGTTTAAACCACATTTATGACCCTATGCATCAATTATTGTTTGTCCTGTACTGTTTTCTTTATTTTTCTTCTGCTACACCTGTGGCTGTGTAGGAAGGTCCATGGTCACCAGCGTCCTCCAGCTCCCCGCACAGCTCAGGGGCGTCAGGGGAAAGCGGGGGTGGTGGTGAAGGAGGCGGCGGCAGCTCCTTGGGGGCCAGCTGGGGAGACGGCGGCAACGACCTGCACACCATCCACACATTTGTCCGCAAGGCCCGCGCCAACAAGGGCAAGAGTATGCGCCGGATGCACTCCGACAGCTCCCTGCTGGACAAGATGCGCCTGAAAGACTCCCTGTACGACAGCCAGGCAGGCGGCAAGGCAGAGCGCAAGAAGGACAAAAAGCTAAAAAAGTTGTCGATGGGTTCTGCCATTGGCGGCGGGGGTGAAAGCGGGAGTAGCGGCGGAGAGAAGAGGGCCCGTATCAAGCGCAGCAAAAACCCTAAGCAGGCCAAAGCCCTCAAAAAGCTTAAGAGCTCGGCCACCCAAAGTGAGACAGACTCTGAGACGGGCCATGCCCATCCCGGGGAGCGCCTGGTCCGAGATGACCTGACAGGGCACGGGGTCTCCTCACCAGGAATGCAGGGGCTGGCTAAGATTCAGGTGGAGGAGTCCAACCGGGAGGCAGAAATGAGCTCGAGTGAAGGCGAGACCTGGATCGCTGATGAGGACATCATGGTGGAGTCGGGTAAGTCATTTCATACTGACCACGCCGTGGACAAGTTGTAAACGCGAGTGCAGTAATCTCCTCACACAAGGTGCATCACTTCTCTGTCAGTCTATGGCTGCAGTGATGGCTGGTAATATGCTTGGCATGTAATTCATCAATATTAATGCACTGGTCTGTTCTGTGAGTTCTAAACCAGAGGCTCATACCTGGGGTGTGTTCAGCAGGACACAATGTTTTGTATGCTTCAGATTTAAAAAAAAAAAAAATACAAAAAAATGTTATGTAGAACAAGCATGCCTCTCTGACGTGTAGAATAAGGATTCATGTCAGGGGAAACATTGTATTTAATGAGAAACAACTTGGTAACGATTGGTACTTTCTGGAGATTGAGTCATCATGTAACCAATAAATAATGAATGGATAATAACAATGTAATTACTCTGTTTTCATGTAGTTTCTAAGTAAATAAGTAATTAGGGGCCCATAAAATAAAACCTCAACCAAAAAAACAGTTGAAGTTCCTCTTCTCTTTGAAAACATTTGCCACTGAACCCAATGCTACTTGTACCACTATGATATGCCCCCTCTTACCTCTTTTTTTTCTCTCCCTCCTTCCTCACACAGGTGACGACTCTTGGGACTTAATCACCTGTTACTGCGGCAAGCCGTTTGCGGGGCGACCCATGATCGAGTGCAACCAGTGCGGCGTGTGGGTCCATCTGTCGTGCGCCAAGATCAAGAAGTCCAATGTCCCTGACATCTTTTACTGCCACAAGTGCAGGGACACTCGACGGTCGGGGCAAAAGAAAGATCCCTAAAGAGAGAGGGGGTGGGAGGGACTATATCCCTCCTATATCCCTTTTCAATCTACCCTATTATCTGTGTTCCACTACAACATCCATGTTCTTTTCTGCGATGCCTGCAGCTGATTGTTAATCCTCACCTGGACAGCAACTGTATCGTTAGTTTTCTAGGTGTTAATTTTTTGACAATCACTCTCCTCACTTATTCATGTAGGTTCTTTGTCACTTTCTGCCTCTGTGAAAACTGGGCTAAAACAGGAAGACATTGGGGGGAGATCTCTTTATCTGTAACATACAAATAGATATGCTTCTCTTGCTCAGTATTCTTACTAAATTGAGATTTTTTCATTGGAATGTTAGACTCCCAAACAGATATCCATCTCCTGGTTTTCATGTTAAGGTCATAGCATAAGGTGCATGACAAGTTATAGAGAATTATTTATTTAGGACATTGATGGACAACTTTTCTGTCTGTCAACGTTCAAGGAAAAAAGCTAGTATTTTATAATGGTACATTAACTATTGTGAGACCCTCTGCAACCAGTAATCAATGCAATGCGACTGCTACACCATGACACAGGCACAACCCCCTTCTTTCTCTGAAAAGAAAACGGATACTCCTGATTATTTTTGTCCTTAAGTTTCTCTTTTTAGTGTTAGAAGGGCAGCTCTCGTTTTATTTGATTGTTTTTGTAGCTACTTTTTTCTTGTGTAAGCTTTCGATTTGCGATTGTTTATGAATTTCTTTGTCTAATATAACACTCAGTACCTTCTTATCACTGAGTGTTAAGCCGCCCCTATGAGATGTCTCTCATTGGATGTTTTCAGATTCTAACAAATACCAGATCAAATCTGAAATGTTGAATCTATTCCATTGACATATGCAAAGACAGTTGGTGCGACAAGAGTTCACGTTTTAAAAGGCGTGCCCAAACCAAACACCCCTTTGAGGTGTTATTTTTCATTGGAAAGTTCATTTCTTTAGTTTCAGCAACTGCTAAGAGCAGCCCTCATAAACTGAGGGCTGTGCCGTACAGTGTTTTTGATGCAGCCCATATCCAGAAGTATTTATTGATTTATTCGCCCTTTCTGTTTTTTGTCAACAGACATCTGCTACAGCACAGCTTCATAACTTTGAGTTCCCTCAGCATGACAATGGCGTCCTATGACTGCCCTTTTGGTTACGGTTTGACATGGGTACAGCCTTCAAATTCAATCTATAATGCTTGTTTTGTTTTTATTTACATTTTGTGTGTATGTTTTTCATCAAGATACTTCTGGTTTGGAAATATGTCATTGTTGTGAACTGTCGTGGTGGGGAAGTTGGAGAATCGTCGCTTTACCTTGTCGAAGTGGCTCTAACATCTTTTTGCATGAATGGTTGCGAAACGTTTTTTTTTATTTTTCATGTTATTGTTTTTTGGTTAACTTTTCAGAAAATGCTGGTTGACATTGCTCCCTAATCAGAATAGCATACAAATCTCTTCCACTCATGATCTTCTCATTCGAAAAACAAAGTTGACTGTTTGTAGTGTACAGAAAAATCAGTTGATATCGGAGTCGTGGACTCATGGCAGTTTATGTTGGTAGGTTTTACCTGTTTTTGTTGGTGGGAGAGTCATGTTTAGTCCCCAAAAAGCAAATGCACTCTCACCACCATCTTTCCCTTCGATTTTCTGTATATACCCTGTTCTTCGATGACTGTACATATGTGAAAGTGAAAAGAGAGGGGAAAAGAGCCAAGCAAATGCTATATTTTCGGCATCTGATATTGTTTTTCTTTAACTGTAGCTTGAAAAATAAAAAAAAATCTTTTTTGGGGGAGCACCTGTGTTGTATCTTATCTTTCCAATATATGCAAAGTAGATAAATATAATGTAAGGAATGCATTTTATTGAAGTTAGGCACACATAATGTGTTTGTCATTGTACATACTTACAGAACCACTAGAGGGGGATGAGTCCCAAACATCTAAGCAGGTTAGTACACTAGTACAGCATCTTAAATATAAATAAATAGTTGTAACATATTTGTGGGAGTGCATCTTTACAAAACAACCAACTAATTGGATTTGGATTGACTGTAAGACAGTAAAGTTAGTATTGGATGAGACTGAAGGGGTTGGAAGCTGTTATTGTTGCTCCTTCATTCAGCCTTCTGGTTCATCCTGCAAGACAAACAGGTTCACATTCTGGACAAACATCCTAATAAACAGATGGTTAGGCTATCCCTCCTTATTCTGTGCTCTCACCTTTCTGCTACGCTGGTTGGACATAAGGCCGCTTCCAATAGAATCCAGAGGAACTGTTGCCTTCCTCCTGGAGTGACAGGAAGATAAAGATCTTACAAAACTCAGACTGGACTTGTTTCTTTGGTAGCTAAAGTGATGCAAGTACACAGCACTAATATAGCGCTACAACGTTACACTATTACATCAGGGGATACTCCTTGTCTCAACGTTGTTACATCATCACCCACTGCTCCATTCTCTCACCTCTTGTCCTTGGGTTTGCGATGGTGGTGGTTGTGATGATGGACAGAGATGCGTTCCACGGGGGTGGATATGCGTTCCAGAGGGGCGAGGAAGGTGGCAGACTGGAAACGACGTTCTTCCCAATCCCGGGTCATCTCCCCGGCGTCTCCGGGTGGCGAAAGGTTGGTGAGGTCAGAGAGCTCAGACAGGTGTGGAAAGAACTCTTGGTCCAGCCAATTGACGTCCTGTGGACATGGAGGGGGAGGTTATTTTCAGACAAGCAGCATATGACAATGCAGTTCGTATAAAATGACCAATCTGTATTTATTTGAAACCTTGTTATTTTCATTGAAGTAGATGCACCAGTCACACAAAATAGCAACTATCTATGAAAGCAATACAAGAATGGCATCATGGTGTTTCCAAGATGAAGGATATTTTTTGCCACTATCCATGTTTAAACAGTTTAAGAAAATCCATTAAGCATGTGTAACTTCCTTACCCGTTTCTGTCTCAGCATATCAGGCAGCAGGAAGGCAGACAAGTCTCCCAACATCAGGTAAAGTCCCAGGACAGCTAACACACACCTTGAGTAAAGCATCTGTATGGCAGACAGAAAATATTATATTTTAGACATTCATCAGTTTATTAGATGATGATCATCGTTCTTTTGTTGACTTGATGTGTTGTGAAATAGGTAACACAATCCAAATATACTGAAGTAGCTCAAATTCTGAAACCACACAAAAATGTTCTCGTGAAAAAAACGCATGTAAAGATTTTCCACAATGTCAACGAAAGAGTGCAACCAAAGATGTACTCACCTTAAGACTTATCTGTTCTGTGAAGATAGTTGGTGCAAATTATTTAGTTCCTCTGGGTTGTTGGCTTCTGACTTCTCTGCAGACTGCTGGTGTTAAGGGTATTTGTAGGCATGCGGTTGGGGTGGGTTTATATTGGAGTAGGATGAAGGGGGGTGTGTGGGAGACTATGGGACTTCAGACGTGACAATTATATCTCATATATCTCATGCCCGGCCTCGCCATGGCTGAACTTGGGGTCAAAGCTTTTAGGCGGTTCAGGACTTTAGATAATTGCACATACGCGCACCAACATGCACGCATTTGTACACACACGCATGCACACACTCATACACACGCACGCACACACACCACTCCACCACTTCCACCCTCCACCTTCCTCTGGACTAAGGAAGAAAGATGAGGTAATGATTAGGCCATCATTGGGGATGGGATGCTACAGTTCATTGTTTACACTAGTTCCTACTGGTTCAGACTGGTTTGTGCTTATCGAGATAAGATTGGTAAAGATGTCATGTTTTCTTTATATCCTTATCTGCATATCTTATATTTCACATAGGGAAGACATTAGAAAGGACATCTTCATCTTGACATAATACAGTACTCTGAACAACTGTAGGCTATTGGGTTTTCCTGTGTT
Organism: Oncorhynchus mykiss; assembly: GCF_057628025.1. Lineage (NCBI taxonomy): Eukaryota > Metazoa > Chordata > Actinopteri > Salmoniformes > Salmonidae > Oncorhynchus > Oncorhynchus mykiss. The sequence goes on along the minus strand of NC_143042.1, from coordinate 45,447,757 downwards.
ATCTTTACTATAGGATACTATATGATACTAGTGTTCTGAGGGACATGAATCATCGAGATCTATCAATCACTTGTAGATTTCTCCATCTTAGACTTACACATAAGCCATCACCTGGTCAGTACTTTGAGAAGACAGACGGACAGACAGACAGACACAGTGAGTGATAGCATCAGATCAGATGGATGTCTATGCTGTGTGTGTGGCCAACTGGAAAACCTGACTACCTCGTCTCGCCTAATTTCAGCATTGGATTGCGACCTCCAACCACCCACACACTCTGTCCATACACACAGAGGAGTATGAAACAAAGGGAAGACAGTGAACGAGGGAGGGAAGGACAGAAGGAGATGGAGGAGGGGGGTCTAAGGGCCTTGCATGGAGTGTATGCGTGGTCTGACACACGTTTTCACTTTTCCTCTTTTCCCGCCCATGTCTTAATTATTTCTATTTCGGGGCCACTACAAATAACCTAATGTAGAGCCATGCTGATAGATCTCCATGCAAAAAAATCAACTGACGGGGCTGAATGTGGCCCTGCTAGGCCCGCCCGGGAGTCTGTCAACAGGGGCAGAGACTAGATAGGCAGCACTGATTACCTTAATTATCACAGAGCTATGGAGACACAACTCGTGGTACCGTTGGTCATTACCAGTGTGTGTGTGCGTGTGCGGTCGACTCATTCTAGACTCCTCCACCCAAATGTGTGTGATTGTGTGTGTGTTTAAATGTAAGTATGTGTGTGTGTGGCCAGCATGACGCCCCCCTGCTTCCCCACACCCGGCTGCCCTATAAGTATCCGGGATGACGGTGTGTGCTAAAAATTTAGAACAAGTGCTGATAAATCACAATGCGAAATTGTGGTTTAGGAGTCCTCCCCCTGAATTTTAAAACCGTTTAATAATGTATTTCCTGCAATTCTACTCAGTTTGACATGACTTATTATGCCTCTCTTGAGGAGTATTTTGAGGGGTATATGGACAGGTATTTTGAGGAGTATCTGAATGGGTATTTTGAAAACAGTATAAGTGGAAGAATTAGTGGAAGGCCACCCTCCAAACAGATTTATTTTTGTGATAACAGTTAACTTCCTGCATTTCAAGACGTTTTGCCTTAGGGCAGAGAGAAGAAAATGCAGTTTTGTAATGCTATTCCACACATTTTGTCATGAGTCAGAGAAAATGTTGCCGCTTTAAAGCTAATTTCATGCATTTCTATTTTCTACACATTTTGCCATGGGTCACAGATTTTTTTGTTTCTGTTTTATAGCTCATCTCATACTATTCTTTTCAACATTTTCAATGAGGATAAGAGAAAATGTTGCAGTTTTAAATTAATTTTCCTGCTACCCTTCACATTTCGACATGAGGCTGATAGTTTGAAAGTAATTGTCCAGTGAAAGTCTCACTTTTAAACGTTAATATTCTGTTAATAATGTTGTTGATTCATCCTAAACCAAAATCCTTGCTATTTCCTAATAGAGGATGATGTAATCCTCCTGAGGAGGATGAGCTGGCTAATCAGCGGTCTACTCGCATTAATAGTTTTAATGACTGGTATAAGGCCACACCATTCTGTTGTTGGGGTACACCCACACCCTTCCAACACAGAAAATCTGCTTTTTAACATGCTTAATAAACACATTTGTAAGGAAAACTATGTCATAGATATTGTAATTAATTATAGGTAGTATTTCATAGATATCTGGAAACACTGCACAGTTACTTTAAAGGTTGACGGTTTAAACTGTATAATTGATCAATACACGATCATACCAAGTCATTTCATGCTTAAAACAAAACAAATGGATGAATATGATATGAGTCAACACATACTGGAGGAGTTACTGGCTAGCTATATTCAGCTTAGCTTAGCTAACAAACTAGCTACACCATGACCGGAATGACACGTCAATGAATCACCAAAGGCACACCCCATTTCTATTTGAAAATTGAGAAAGAGGAGGTGATGGACTGTTTTTCGTGCCCAATGTCAACCATTGAAGCTAATTTCCTGCATTTTGACATTGCTTATTAGGTGTTCATAAACTACCTGGGGGCCCCTGTATAAGGGCACAACGCGAGTCCCAGATGTGGACACGGTAGGTAGATGTTTGAGTCTTTGATATTTATTACTAACCAAAAGGGGTAGGCAACAGAATGGTCATGGACAGGCAAAAGGTCAAAACCAGTTCAGAGTCCAGGAGGTACAGAGTGGCGGGCAGGCTCGAGGTCAAGGCAGGCAGAATGGTCAGGCAGGCGGGTACAGAGTCCAGAAACAGGCAAGGGTCAAAACCGGGAGGACTTGCAAAAATAGAATAGAAAAAGCAGGAACACGGGAAAAACACGCTGGTTGACTTGAACATACAAGACGAACTGGCACAGAGAGACAGGAAACACAGGGATAAATACACCGGGGGAAATGAGCGACACCTGGAGGGGGTGGAGACAATCACAAGGACAGGTGAAACAGATCAGGGCGTGACACCCCAACATCCACGGAGACCCCAAACCCCCCAAAATAAATATATATATGTATATATATATATATTTCTACGGTGCCTTAAGTAAGTATTCATACCCCTTCACTTATTCAACATTTTGTTGTTGTACAGCCTGAATTTCAAATTGATTAAATATAAAAACATTTTACCAATCTACACACAATACCCCATAATGACAAAGTGAAAATGTAGCCATTTTTGCAAATTTATTGAAAATGAAATATAGAAACATCTCATTTACATGTGTCAATACATGTTAGAATCACTTTTGGCAACGATTACAGCTGTGAGTCTTTCAAATCAATCAAATCAAATCATATTTGTCACATGCGCCGAATACAAAAGGTGTAGACCTTACTGTGAAATGCTTACTTACAAGCACTTAACCAACAATCCAGTTGCCATACCAGGCGGTGACGCAGCCAGTGAGGATGCTCTCGATGGTGCAGCTGTAGAACTTTTGAAGATCTGAGGACCAATGGCAAATCTTTTCAGTCTCCTGAGGGGAAATGGGCATTGTCGTGCCCTCTTCACAACTGTCTTGATGTGTTTGGACCATGATAATTTGTTGATAATGTGGACACCAAGGAACTTTAAGGGTAAGTCTCTTCTGGGTAAGTCTCTAAGAGCTTTGCATACCTGGATTGTACAATATTTGCACATTATTATTTTTATTTCTAAGATTTTCAAGCCTATTTAAATCAAAACTATAACTAGGCCACTCATCAGGAATGTGAGTGGCCTACGTTCAACGTCGTCTTGGTAAGCAACTCCAGTGTATATTTTCCCTTGTGTTTTAGGTTATTGTCCTGCTGAAAGGTAATTTGTCTCCCAGCGTCTGTTGGAAAGCAGACTGAATCTGGTTTTCCTCTAGGACTTTGCCTGTGCTTAGCTCTATTCTGTTTCTTTTTATCCTAAAAAAACTCCCTAGTCGTTGCAGATGACAAGCATACCATAACATGATGCAGCCACCACCACGCTTGAAAATATGAAGAGTGGTACTCAGTGATGTGTTGTGTTGGATTTTCTCCAAACATAATGCTTTGTATTCAGGACATGAAGTTAATTTATTTGCCACATTTATTGCAGTTTATTTATTTATTTGCATGTTCTGGAATATTTTTCTTCTTTACATTCTTTTCACTAATATTGTGGAGTAACTACAATGTTCTTGATTCATCCTTAGTTTTCTCCTATCACAGCCATTAAACTCTGTAACTGTTTTAAAGTCAACATTGGCCTCATGATGAAATCCCTGAGCGGTTTCCTTTCTTTCCGGCAACTGAGTTATGAAGGACGTCTGTATCTTTGTAGTGACTGGGTGTATTGATACATCATCCAAAGTGTAACTTGGACAGTCGTGAAGAGGGCACGACAAAGCCTATTCCCCCTCAGGAGACTGAAAAGATTTGTCATCGGTCCTCAGATTCTCAAAAGGTTCTACAGCGGCACCATCGAGAGCAACCTGACGTGACCTGACTGGGTACATCAGTCTGACAGCAGTGTCAGAAGAAGGCCCTAAAAATGGTCAAAGACTCCAGCCACCCTAGTAATAGACTGCGGTACCTGAGCGCCATGTCTATGTCCAAATGGCTTCTTTTTGTAACAGTTTTTTTATTGGAATTTCACCATTTTCCCCCATATTAAGAGATACAACAATAGAGACAAAGCAACAAAAAAAACAGCGCTCACTTACACATACCTGCGCATATACACTGCTCAAAAAAATAAAGGGAACACTTAAACAACACAATGTAACTCCAAGTCAATTACACTTCTGTGAAATCAAACTGTCCACTTAGGAAGCAACACTAATTGACAATAAATTTCACATGCTGTTGTGCAAATGGAATAGACAACAGGTGGAAATTATAGGCAATTAGCAAGACACCCCCAATAAAGGAGTGGTTCTGCAGGTGGTGACCACAGACCCCTTCTCAGTTCCTATGCTTCCTGGCTGATGTTTTGGTCACTTTTGAATGCTGGCGGGGCTTTCACTCTAGTGGTAGCAGAGTAGAGTCTACAACCCACACAAGTGGCTCAGGTAGTGCAGCTCATCCAGGATGGGACATCAATACGAGCTGTGGCAAGAAGGTTTGCTGTGTCTGTCAGCGTAGTGTCCAGAGCATGGAGGCTCAGGAGACAGGCCAGTACATCAGGAGACGTGGAGGAGGCCGTAGGAGGGCAACAACCCAGCAGCAGGACCGCTACCTCCGCCTTTGTGCAAGGAGGAGCAGGAGGAGCACTGCCAGAGCCCTGCAAAATGACCTCCAGAAGGCCACAAATGTGCATGTGCCTGCTCAAACGGTCAGAAACAGACTCCATGAGGGTGGTATGAGGGCCCGACATCCACAGGTGGGGGTTGTGCTTACAGCCCAACACGTGCAGGACGTTTGGCATTTGCCAGAGAACACCAAGATTGGCAAATTCGCTACTGGAGCCCTGTGCTCTTCACAGATGAAAGCAGGTTCACACTGAGCACATGTGACAGATGTGACAGAGTCTGTAGACGCCGTGGAGAACATTCTGCTGCCTGCAACATCCTCCAGCATGACCGGTTTGACGGTGGGTCAGTCATGGTGTGGGGTGGCATTTCTTTGGGGGGCCGCACAGCCCTCCATGTGCTCGCCAGAGGTAGCCTGACTGCCATTAGGTACCGAGATGAGATCCTTGGACCCCTTGTGAGACCATATGCTGGTGCGGTTGGCCCTGGGTTCCTCCTAATGCAAGACAATGCTAGACCTCATGTGGCTGGAGTGTGTCAGCAGTTCCTGCAAGAGGAAGGTATTGATGCTATGGACTGGCCCGCCCGTTCCCCAGACCTGAATCCAATGGAGCACATCTGGGACATCATGTCTCACTCCATCCACCAACGCCACGTTGCACCACAGACTGTCCAGGAGTTGGCGGATGCTTTAGTCCAGGTCTGGGAGGAGATCCCTCAGGAGACCATCCGCCACCTCATCAGGAGCATGCCCAGGCGTTGTAGGGAGGTCATACAGGCACGTGGAGGCCACATACTCAGCCTCATTTTGACTTGTTTTAAGGACATTACATCAACGTTGGATCAGCCTTTCCACTTTAATTTTGAGTGTGACTCCAAATCCAGACCTCCATGGGTTGATAAATTAGATTTCCATTTATAATTTATGTGTGATTTTGTTTGCAGCACATTCAACTATGTAAAGAAAAAAATATTTAATAAGAATTTTTAATTAATTCAGATCTAGGATGTGTTATTTTAGTGTTCCCTTTATTTTTTTGAGCAGTGTATATACATACATACATACACACACGCACGCACGCACGCACGCACGCACGCACACACACACACACACACATACATACATACATACATACACATACACCATTTTCCTCTTCCCGCTCGGCGCTTCTCTCACCCCATCCCCATCATTACGTCTCTCAATACATACATTTTAAACAAATTGACAAACAGAAATTAAACAAAAAAGCTCAGTTTAAACCGAGAAGTTAGGTTCCACACATGGACCGTACAGTGTAATTCTGAAATACATAGATCACCACCATTCTAAGAGAAACCTTGCAGCATAATAGCTGATACCTCAGGTTCTAGGTAATTTAGATAAGGTTCCCATACTTTGTAGAACTGATCTGTTTTAGAATGCAATGTACATGTCAGATATTCCAGAGGCACCCATTCAAATAGTATCTTATGCCAATCTTTAATAGAAGGAATCTTATCACTAATCCACTGTAAAATGATGTTTTTCCTCGCTGCAAAGGTAAGGATGTTGTAAAGCCTCCTTTTACCCACAGAAGTAACATGCATACTAGGGAGACCCAACAGTAAAGAAACTGGGTGTCACGTTCTGACTTTAGTTCCTTTGTTTTTGTCTTTGTTTTAGTATGGTCAAGGCGTGGGTTGGGGTGGGCAGTCTATGTTTGTTTTTCTATGTTGGTTTTTGAGTTCGGCCTAGTATGGATCTCAATCAGAGGAAGCTGTCAATTGTTGTCCCTGATTGAGAATCATACTTAGGTAGCCTGGGTTTCACTTTTGAGTGGTGGGTGTTTGTTTTCCGTGTGTGTGTTTGTTTGGCGGTACTGTTTCGGTTTTTGTTCGTTTCACATTTATTGTTTTGTAGTGTTCAATTTATGTCTTTAAATAAACGTTATGGACTCTTACCACGCTGCGCATTGTTCCTCCGATCCTTCTCGCTTCTCCTCCTCAGAAGAGGAGGAGGAATGCCGTTACACTGGGTCCAATTCTAGATCAACCCCTAGGATCTTTTCAATTTCTTGCAGAACACCAGACCAGTATCTTTGTATGTAGGTACATGACCATAAACAATGTGTTACGGTGCCTGTATCAGTTTTGCATTTAAGACACTGAGGAGAAGAGGAAGAGGGGCTAAAAGCATGTCTGCAATTTGGGGATATATGCAATCTGTGTGTTATTCTTAATTGGATTGCTCTAGTACGATTCTAGATAGATATTGTTTTTGCATATCTCCAAATGTCCTCCCACATCTCTTCGTCAATAGTAACAGACAATTCTTTCTCCCACACTTGTTTCACCCTCTGTGTGTTGACAGCAGAAAAGGACCTTAAAGCATCATAAAACAGACTTACAGACATTTTCCTTTGTGGGGGAAAAAAGCATTCTTTCAATGACAGGCATATCAGGGTTACCAATTAAGGTGGTGCTCTTCAGAATATAATGTGTTACTTGTAGGAAGCGGACAAAGTCCTACTTTGGGAGTCGACCATCTGCTCAAATGACAATACAATCTTACCAGCAAATAAGACATTTAGTCTGCGTATGCCCTTATTAAGCCAAAAGTGAAAGCCAGCATCCAGCAATCCTGGACCAAAATCTGGGTTGTTAAGAATTGGGGTAAGAGCAGAGGTTAGTTTTGACCTTTCCCAGGAAGCGTTGAACTGACCTCCATACTTTGAGTGTGTTAAGTGTAATGGGATTATTGCAGTGATCTTCTACAGACTTGAAACTTCTGAAAAATAAAAGATCCCTAGGGGTATTATGAAAAAGAAGTCTCAATGTCTAACTAAACAGAGGAGTCATCGTTTGTGATCCAGTCAGAAACATAACATAGGTGGGCACACCACTGATAGAACCTGATATTGGGCAGATCCAAGCCACCCATAGAACTTGGTAGCTGCAATATTGCCATCTTAAGCCTTGGCTTGCGTTTACTCCATATAAAGGAATTTAGCCATCCATTTACATCTTTTATTTCCTTATTGGAGAGTAATACTGGGATTATTTGGATTGGGTAAAGTAGTCTAGGTAAAATGTTCATTTTCAAGAGGGATATTCTACCCAACCAAGAAATCGGGAGAGAGTTCCAGCGCTCCAGATCCTGTCTTATTGTATCAAACAAGGGAACAAAATTGGCTTTGTACATTTGCTGGAATTTAGGAGTTACAAATATACCCAGTTACATAAAACATGAGGGAGACCATTTAAAAGGGAAGGGGGGAGAGGTATTAGGTACAGAGTGAAGGTTACCAAGTGGCATAGCCTCTGATTTAGTTATGTTAATCTTGTAGCCTGAGAATTCGCTGAATAATTCAATAATATTAATAAGAGATGTAATTGAATTCTCGGGACTAGAGATGAATATCAGGACATAATCAGCATACAAGCTTATTTTATGGTGAACATCACCAATGAGCAGCCCCTGTATAGCAGGTGTTACCCTGATGGCCTCGGCCAGTGGTTCCATAACGAGTGCAAAGAGGAGAGGGGACAAAGGACAGCCCTGTCTGGTACCTCTGTATTTAGATAAGCTTTTTGACCTTAACCCATTAGTAAGAACAGCAGCCTGAGGATCATCATATAAACATTTCACCCATTTTATTAAGTTGTCCCCTAGACCAAATATATTTAGAGCAAAGAATAGGTAAGACCACTCCACACGATCAAATGCTTTCTCAGCATCTAGGGAGAGCACAAGACCACCCGTAGCACTTTGTTGGTAGGCTTGAATTACATTAAGAAGCCGCCTGACATTGTTGCATGACTTACGGCCCTTAATGAAGCCAGTTTGGTCTCCTTTCACAATTAGTGGCAGTGAGTCCTCTACTCTTGTGACTAAAATTTTAGAAAGCCATTTTCTATCCACATTCCGAAGGGAAATTGGTCTGTAGGAGGAACAAGACTCTGGACATTTTCCCTTTTTGAGAATAAGTGAATGTTGGCTTCTCTCAGCGTTTGAGGGAGCTGGTCATTTGAAAATGAGTGGTTAAACATATCACGCAATGGCTCAAGGATCAGGCCATGGAACTCTTTATAGGACTCACTACAAAACCCGTCTGGTCCTGGGGCCTTACCATTTTGCAGATTCTTAATTGCGAACATGATCTCTTCCTCGGTAATAGGGGCATTAAGGAGAGACCTCTGTTCTTCGGAGATAGTAGGGAGCTCAATCTTAGAAAATAAGTTCTCCATTAATTTGGGTGAATCATTTGGCAGTTCTGAGGCATAAAGGTTTGCATAAAATTTCTTAAATGAGTCATTTATAAATGTATTTTCATATAATTGATTGCCATCAGAATCAGTAATAGTGGCAATTGACTGAGAGTCAGCTCTCTTTTTAGCTAGGTATGCCAAGTACTTTCCTGGCTTATCACCATGTTCATATAGCTTTTGCTTGACAAATCTCATTTTCTTTTCAGCGTCCTGTGTTAGGAGAGAGTCCTACGTTGATCTAAGGACTGATATTTAGTAGGGCAGGAGTGGGAGTTTTAATGTAGTCCTTCTCTTTAGTTCCTAATTCACCTTCTAACATTTTTTGCTTTTCACGCTTTTTCCGTCTCTTAGTGGCTGTGTATGACAGAATCAGACCCCTGGCGTACGCTTTACATGTTTCCCAAAAGAGCGAGAGGTTATCTGTTGATTGAGAGTTAATAGAGAAAAATGCTTAAACTCTGTAATAAAATATGATGTGAATGTGTGGTCTTTAAGAATGGTGGTATTCAACCTCCAATGTCTTGACCGATTGAATGCCCCGTTGAGTTTTATGTCCAGGATCACCTCAGCATGATCAGATATGACTATGCTTCCTATCCTAGCGGATAAAACAGACTGCAAAGACATCCTGGGCATAAAAAGGAATCTATTCTAGTCTGACATCCATGAGGTGCAGAGAAAGAAGTGAACTCTCTGTTGGAGGGATGAAAAGTTCTCCAAACATCAGCATACCCCCAGATCATCACAAATAGCTTTAAGTTACTTAGCTTGAGGAGAGAGTGAAGCTATACCGCTGGGAAACTTATCAATAAGGGGGTTCAACAAACAATTAAAATCTCCTCCAACCACTGCAGTGTCTGAGTTTAATTCTGAAAAGTCTAGAAATACCTTAGTGAGGAAATCAGGGGGGTGAGCAGGGAGGAAGTAAATATTCATTATGGAAATGTTCTGCCCTTGTAAAGTACCATTAATTATAACAAAGCGACCAAATTTATATTTCACACAATTCAAGACCTTAAGTGGTAAGTTATTTTTCACAAGAATTGCTACACCTCTACTTCTGGATGTAAATGATGAGAAAAACACTTGACCAAACCCCCCTTGTTGTAATTTCAGATGCTCCTTATCATCCAAATGAGTTTCTTGCAACAGGGCGATATCAATATTTTCTTTTTTCAAAAAAGACAGTACCTTCTTCCTTTTAATGGGGTTATGGCTCCCTCTAATGTTCCATGTACATACATGCAGTCTGTTACCTGCCATTGTGCCTTGACCATTCAATATCCAGACTGAATCCTACTGTAAAAGTGGGGTGGTACCTTTTTCCATGTGTTGAACTCTCCTCTATCTCACCGAGCATAAACAAATGACATGAACCCTGAACTCGAACTATACTAAACCCCAAAATTAAACATGTAAAGATCCAAAATGAGTTTTTCCCACTAGCTAACATGCAGGGGATTTCAACTTTCCAATGTAGACTCTTAAGTCCGCATTGCCACTCAATAGCCTCATCCTTTATATATATGGAAATGAAAATCAATAGAAGAAGATTGAGGGTCTTCCACCTAAAACCAAGCCTGGGCACCAATATAGATTCACACATATCTCAGCCTGGGCTATAGCGGTAGTTACTTTAGCAAGAAAAATAATAAAGATACGAATATTACTGAACAGGGGCATGTGAGAACTCACACCACTGTTTCATGATCAGATTCAAATAAAACTAAAAAGGTTATCCAATGCTGCATCCATGACGCGCTGCTTGTCGGTGAAGTTGTGGAACTTTATAACCACTGGCCGTGGGCGCTGGTTGGGATCGGGTATCGGTGCTTGAGAGCGATGGGCTCGTCCAGCTTCACACGACCAGCCTTAGTGTCCATTTGTCGGTAGCCAGGGATCAATTCCTCAATTTCTTTTACTGTACGTGTCCCTTAAGAATTTTCCGGGAGTCCCACAACACGAATATTGCATCTGCGTCCTCGATTATCCAAGTCGTCAATGTGCTCCACCATTTCGTGCACCTGTTTCTCAAGTACTTTTATCTTGGTGTCCATAGATGTAGTTGAAGTTTCCACTGTAGCAATTCTTCCTTCTGCCTCATCAACACGTTTGACAACCCTCTGTAGTTCAGCTGAATGGCCTGCTATTGCTTCCAAGACCGTTCTTATCTTAACATTGATCACTTTAGTAATGTTATCAGTCATCTTTTGAATCACCAGGTCCATTGAGCCTGGATCCGCAATGGTGTTAGCCTCGCTAACGTTAGCGAGCTCCTCCTGCACATCTACAGGGGATGGTGGTTTTGGTCGAGTTCTTAGTAGTTCTGTTGGGTATGTTGTCAGAGATTTTTGATAAATAGCCGTCAAGACTCATTGTAGGATATCTTATTTAGACAATTCTACCACTTTTTCAAGCTAGGAGATTAATGTAAGAATATAAATTTACGAATGCCACGGGAGCTCGCTGAAACACAGTGTTCTCTCTATGGCGCCATTTTGTCCCCCCCCAAATGGCTTCTTAATAGCTTCTACTTCCAAGCCATAAGACTACTCAACAGCTAAAAGGACTACCCAGACCCCTTGTTTACGCTGCTGCTACTCTCTGTTAATGATCTACTCTCTGTTTATTATCTATGCATAGTCACTTTAACTCTACCTACATGTACATATTACCTCAATTACCTTGACTAACAGGTGCCCCAGTACATTGACGCTGTACCGGCACCTCCCTGGTCTTTGTAGTGGAATCTGTGTTTGAAATTCAATGCTCAGCTATGGGACCTTACAGATAACTGTTGTGTGGGTACAGAGATGAGGTAGTCATTAAACAAATCCTGTTAACCAATGTTATTGCACACACGGTGAATCCATGCAACTCATTATGTGACTTGTTAAGCAAAGATTTACTCCTGAACGTATTTAGGCTTGCCATAACAAAGGCATTGACTACTTATTGACTCAAGACATTTCAGTTTTAATTAATATGTAAACATTGCAAAAAAACGAATTTCACTTTACATGATGGGGTATTGTGCGTAGGCCAGTGACACAACATCTCAATTTAATACATTTTAAATTCAGGCTGTGACAAAACAAAATGTGGAAAAAGTAAAGGGGTGTGAATGTTCTGAATATTAAGGTGGACATGTACCCCCATCCCCCATGGCAATTTTGCCTATGAATCACAGAGTGTGTATGTCTCTGATCTCTCACTGATTAAGAAATTGATGAACAGTTGACAGGATAAAAATATTACTATAGGTCATAAGTCAACTACAGTATCAGGCTGCATACATGCCATGTGGTGTGAATGTTTTTAAAAAAATTTAAAAATCTCTCACTGTCATTTGTAACCTGTTGATCCTGAGACCGTTTCCCCTCAAAATTCAGTCAACTTTAAAAAAATTGGGTGCAGGTTGCTTTGTGTAAAATCAGCCATTGTGGAATGACATAATGCACCATTGGGGCTGATGATTAAATGCAGTTGACGTCGGAAGTTTACATACACCTTAGCCAAATACATTTAAACTCAGTTTTTCACAATTCCTGACATTTAATCCAAGTAAAAATTCCCTGTCTTAGGTCAGTTAGGATCACCACTTTATTTTAAGAATGTGAAATGTCAGAATAACAGTAGAGAGAATGACTTATTTCAGCTTTTATTTCTTTCATCACATTCCCAGTGAGTCAGAAGTTTACATACACTCAATTCTAATTTGGTAGCATTGCCTTTAAATTGTTTAACTTGGGTCAAACGTTTTGGGTAGCCTTCCACAAGATTCCCACAATAAGTTGGGTGAATTTTGGCCCATTCTTCCTGACAGAGCTCGTGTAACTGAGTCAGGTTTGTAGGCCTCCTTGCTCACACTCGCTTTTTCAGTTCTGCCCACTAATTTTCTATGGGATTGAGGTCAGGGCTTTGGGATGGCCACTCTAATACCGTGACTTTGTTGTCCTTAAGCCATTTTGGCACAACTTTGGAAGTATGCTTGGGGTCATTGTCCATTTGGAAGACCTATTTGCGTCCAAGCTTTAACTTCCTGACTGATGTCTTGAGATGTTGCTTCAATATATCCACATAAGGGCACCCGTCCCTCCTGCTGCAAAACACCCCCACAACATGCTGCTGCCACCCCCTTGCTTTACGGTTGGGATGGTGTTCTTCGGCTTGCAAGCGTTCCCCTTTTTCCCCTGAACATAACGATGGTCATTATGGCCAAACAGTTCTATTTTTGTTTCATCAGACCATAGGACATTTCTCCAAAAAGTACACAATCTTTGACCCATATGCAGTTGCAAACCATAGTCTGGATTATTTATGGCTAGTTTGGAGCAGTGGCTTCTTCCTTGCTGAGCGGCCTTTCAGGCTATGTCGATATAGGACTCGTTTTACTGTGGATATAGATACTTTTGTACCTGTTTCCTCCAGAATCTTCACAAGGTCCTTTGCTGTTGTTCTGGGATTGATTTGCACTTTTCACACCAAAGTACTTTCATCTCTCTCACATGGACCATTCCATAAAAATGGAGCTCAATAGGAAAAGCCCTGCCTCCAGCTGTTTGATTATCTATGGATAGTAACTTTACCCCTATCTACATGTACAAATTACCGCAACTAACCTGTACCCTCGCACATTGACTCAGTATCGGTACCCCCTGTATATAGTCTCATTATTGTTATTTTATTGTGTTACTTTAGTTAGTACTTTTGTTTATTTAGTAAATATTTTCTTAATTCTATTTTCTTAAAACAGCATTGTTGGTTAAGGGCTTGTAAGTAAGCATTTCACGGTAAGGTCTACTACACCTGTTGTATTTGGAGCATGTGACAAATAAAAATGTATTTGATTTGATAACATGTTCTATCCACAACAACTATAGCCTATAGCAGGGATCATCAACTAGATTCAGCCACGGGACGATTTCTTCTTGAGCGGATGGTCGGGGGCCAGAACATAATTTCAAATAATTTGTAGACTGAAAATTGACCTTGCCCACATTTTCATATGATCACGTCTCACTATTATGCGTGAAAATACATTTTAGTCACTCAGCAGATGTTCTTATCCAGAGCAACTTACATTAACAATTAGGGTTAAGTGCCTTACTCAAGAGCACAGACTGATTTTTCACCTAGTCGGCTCAGAGATTCAAACCAGCAAGCGTTCAGTTACTGGCCCAGTGGTTACTGGTCCAGCACTCTTAACCACTAGGCTACCTGCCGCCCAGATTTCCTAAATTAAAATCACTTGGAGTTGATTTCCTGGTGGTTTTACAGTTTTTTATGTCCAACAATGAAAATTCTACAGAAAACTTGGGGGGACAAATATAGGCCTACAGGCTAATTCTATTCAACTGATCAGTAGAAGATTTATTAGCCCATAATTGAGTCGACATCGCCCTCTTGTGGATGTTGCTTTTTTGTCAAAGTTGAGAAAATGTTAATGACGTAGTCATGTTTCACTTTACAGTGCTCGTTATCTAGATGTATGTGCGCCTTACAAATGTTCTTGTCTACTGAAAATTGTCGGGTGGTTTACAGGGTCGTTTCTAACAAGTATTATGCTGCGTTCATAACCAAGTGGGAAGTGGTATTTACCAGTTGTGAAGTCGCAAAACCAATTGGATGCATTCAGCGTTTTGAACTTGTTGAGAAATGCTGATTGGCTAATGACCCACGAGCTACGTCAATAATGAACTAAAAGTAAAGATATCATGTTTGTAAACAAATTAGCTCTCAAAAATCATATAAATAGATAGCTTTTAAAAAAGAATGTTTTGTTGCTAATTTTTTTTATTTTTTTTATTTTTTATTTCACCTTTATTTAACCAGGTAGGCAAGTTGAGAACAAGTTCTCATTTACAATTGCGACCTGGCCAAGATAAAGCAAAGCAGTTCGACACATACAACGACACAGAGTTACACATGGAGTAAAACAAACATGCAGTCAATAATACAGTATAAACAAGTCTATATACGATGTGAGCAAATGAGGTGAGATAAGGGAGGTAAAGGCAAAAAGGCCATGGTGGCAAAGTAAATACAAAATGCTGCTATCGAGGTCATTTCATTAGTAGGTGCGTCAAAGGGCAGCATGTGGGTTGGAAGGTCAGCAAGAGGTTGGAGCTCAGTTATGATAGACACGTTTCCCAATATTATAATTACCAGTTGAGGGACATTGAAGTGGATTTTTCTCAGTCATATGTGGTAAAAAGCTTAACACCTTCCCACTTGGTTATGAACGCAGCATTAGCCTATGTTTTCCTCCCCTTTTTCCGCAAACCAGGGCTATGCTAAATTATACTTAAATAATTACTTTGCCACAATGAATACTCTGTAAGAATAAGAATGTATTGAAATCAATTGATACTCTTAAGCTTTTAAAATTTATTTGAACGTAAAAATCCTGTATGTGTTTATCTGTTTATGATGTTTTGTTAAATTTTTTTAAGAAGGATGTATAGATTTTAATTAAATATTTGCATTTTTCATTAAAAAAAATATGGAATTGCAATAATAGTAATAATACAAAAGTTTAGTACGAAAATGTTCTCGAACGTTGCAGAAAGAAATACCACAAAACGTTGTCTCCTTTCAATTATGGGTCTTGTGGTAGCACCTAAAGGGGCGGGGTATCGAAAAGAAGACGAATGTAGCCGATAGCAAACAAGATTGGCAAGCAAGTAGGAATTTTCCTACTATTCTAATTGTCCTCAGTTTTTCGGGGAAAGAGCCACCAAACATCGCCTTTTTGGTCATCTGAAAGGTAAGACATTCCTGCAATCTCTCTCCCTTACTTTCACTAATGTAAAGACAACGGACCACGAAGGTTAGAAAAGTTGTTTGGTGTTCAACATGATTGAAAACATTAGGCTACAGCCTTTTCTTCAGTGTTTCTGGAGGTATTGAACAATGGAAAATATAGCCCATTGTACAGTGTTCATATTAGCAATACTAACGATCAACATGCAGCAACAATAGCACAAAGTTCCATCGAAAGTAGTGCTGAGCGATTTATCAAAATGTCTGTTATATTTCAGTTTTAAAAACAACTTATTGACCAACGTCTATTCAACTACTTGAATTCCATTTAAGACTTTTTTTTCTGTGAGCTCAATACGCACATTGCGCAGTTTGTCTAGCGAAAAATCAGGGGTGGATTCAGTACGTTTTTACATTGTGGAACGTTCAAGGAAACGATGCTGTACTGAATAACCAGTTGAACAACGGGGAGGGATTGGGGAACGCTCTTTAAATTGTTTTTTAAAAATATATAAACTAATATCTAAAAGCAAAAGAGGTATAGTCACATGCATACAAACTAGTTACATTGCCAGGAATCCTAAACAAACAAATCATATTCATTACTAATACAAGTTTTAATTGCCTTTGTTTTTCTTTTTAGTTAGTGGTGCCATTGTTTACTCATTTATAAAGTGAAAAGTTAGGTTTTGAATTAGACCATTTGCATTTGTGAATATGAAATTTACCTAGTATTATTAGCAGTTGAATTAAATATGCTATGTCAATTTCTGAAATAAATCATATCAAAACCATTGTAGTACAACCGGTTCTATTTTTTTTGTAACAAAATTCTGTATGTCAATCCAAAACATTCTACTATAAATACAGGCAAAAAACAAAGGCAAAATGGTCTCCTTCTCCATTCCACAGAAATCAGTTATATTCAGCTTGAATCTTTCCAAAACATGTTTCACATGATAAATTCTATGTAACATTAAATTAAACTTCCTTTACTTTGTTACTGATACAATATTTGTTAGCAGTTTTCCATGCATTCCCGCATTGTATATCACCAAGATATTTGACCAAAATAATCTTGCTGAGGGAATTGTATCACAAACAATATTCCTAATCCGTTTATTACTACATTTTCTTTGATGTTAATATTGCCAATGAATATATTTTAATGTAAATCTATGCTACTCACATCAACCACAGAGGAATTTAAAAGAGATACAGCCCCCTGGGGGAACGCTGTCAGCATGGCCACTCTGCTTTTATGCTCGTCACTCATTGCTTCAATCCACACCTTGCCACTTCCACCGAACGGGGGCAAATATACCTCAAGTCTGGAAACAACGCGTCGGTCAGTACAAACTTTTCCGCAACGTAGCAAACGTTCTAGTGAACTGAACACACCTCAGACCAAGCCGGAACTGTGCAATCTAGTAGTAGCGAGTTGTAGCTTCCAACAGGCCAATATTCGTATCTATATAGTTTAGCACAGCAAACGTGGTAATTTAAACCTCTTAAATGTCAAGTCCCCATATTTTTTTATTATTTGTGTTCATTCAATTCAGTCTGGGCTGAGAACGGTAGCCCCCATCTGCAAAAGCATGGTTGGCTATTGACTTGTGCCTTCAAATCTTTGGTATGACTTACTACCATATATGGGCAAACGACTTTATAAGGCCAGGCCAAGCCGATGACCTCATTTCAAGATTGCTGCTACCTACATTCTGTTTACCGTTGTGACGCACAAACAAAATAAACACGGAATATGTTGATATACACTGAAAGCCGGGACTCCACCGATCATGAGTATATCTTATTTGTCTGCCTGTGACCGACCATTATTGATAATCAGCCCCGGGAGTCAAAATGTTTATTTTACACAACGTTTTCAGCTAACATTTGACAAGGTAAGCTTAGATCCGGTCGGTCTTTGCGCTATAGCTACATGGGGGCGTTACATATGAACAAATCTAGCCTATTGCCAATGATATCTGATGCATGACTTAATGGAAGCATAGATTGTCTTTGTGCATCAAACATATGATGTTGCCTGCTTACGCTCTATATCCCCTGTCTGCCCATCTGGACAAGAGGAATACCTATGTAATAGAGGGCGACAACTTGAAATGGCCCTAATTAAATTGTTCATAACAATCGGTAATCGGCATTTTTGGACACCGATTACACTGCACTCCACGAGGAGACTGCGTGGCAGGTTGTCTACCTGTTATGCGAGTGCAGCAAGGAGCCAAGGTAAGGTGCTAGCTAGCATTAAACGTATCTTATAAAAAAAAAAAAATACATTTTAACATAATCACTAACAACACATGGTTGATGATATTACTAGTTTATCTAGCTTGTCCTGCTTTGCATATAATCAATGCGGTGCCTGTTCATTTATCATTGAATCACAGCCTACTTCGCCAAACTGGTGATTTAACAAGCGCATTCGTGAAAAAAGCACTGTCGTTGCACCAATGTGTACCTAACCATAAACATCAATGCCTTTCTTAAAATCAATACACAAGCATATATTTTTAAACCTGCATATTTAGTTAATATTGCCTGCTAACATGAATGTCTTTTAACTAGGGAAATTGTGTCACTTCTCTTGAGTTCTGTGCAAGTAGAGCCAGGGTATATGCAGCAGTTTGGGCCGCCTGGCTTGTTGCGAACTAATTTGCCAGAATTATGACATAACATTGAAGGTTGTGCAATATTTAGACTTATGGATGCCACCCGTTAGATAAAATACGTAATGGTTCCGTATTTCACTGAAAGAATGAATGTTTTGTTTTTGAAATGATAGTTTCCGGATTTGACCATATTAATGACCTAAGGCTCGTATTTCTGTGTTATTATAATTAAGTCTATGATTTGATAGAGCAGTCTGACTGAGCCGTGGTAGGCAGCAGCAGGCTCGTAAGCATTCATTCAAACAGCACTATCAACTCCCGAGATTAGGCTGGCAATACTAAAGTACCTATTAGAACATCCAATAGTCAAAGGTATATGAAATACAAATGGTATAGAGAGAAATAGTCCTATAATAACTACAACCTAAAACTTCTTACCTGGGAATATTGAAGATTCATGTTAAAAGGAACCACCAGCTTTCATATGTTCTCATGTTCTGAGCAAGGAACTTAAGCGTTAGCTTTTTTACATGGCACATATTGCACTTTTACTTTTTTCTCCAACACTTTGTTTTTGCATTATTTAAACCAGGGATTGCAAATATGTAATAGCACTGGGATTGTCTAATTTACAGACATATGCCACTTTGGAGAGGTTTTGGGAGACTTGGAAATGTCCCATGACCTCACCTGACACCACTTACTAAAACATCTGCCCATTTCTAGTTTAGGTCTATCAATCCCATTTTTTAAAATATTGTTCACATGTTGTGGAAGCCATCTGATGCGTTTCCAGCGCTAGTCATCAATAATTCACTTATAGCTTGTCAATGAAAGATGACTTTCAAAATAAATGTTAGTGTGTACTTGATCTTGTGTGTTCTGAATTGTATATCCTATCTTCTGATCATTTCCTCATCTCCCAGATGTCACCTTTCCAAATCTACCATGTTTTTGCATTCAGAAAGTATCTAGACCCCATCGCTTTTTTCACATTTTATGTTAAAGCCTTACTCTAAAATGGATTAAATTACATTTTTTTCCCCCTCAATCTACAAACAATACCCCATAATGAGAAAGTGAAAACAGTATTCAGACCCTTTGCTATGAGACTCAATTGAGCTCCGGTGCGTCCTGTTTCCATTGATCATCCTTGAAGTTTCTACAACTTGATTGGAGTCCACCTGTGGTAAATTTAATTGATTGGACATGATTTGGAAAGGCACACAACTGTCTATATAAGGTCCCACAGTTGGCAGTGCATGTCAGAGCAAAAATCAAGCCATGAGGTCGACGGAATTGTCCGTAGAGCTCTGAGACAGGATTAGGTCGAGGCACAGATTTGGGGAAGGCTACCCAAGAACAGTGGCCTCCATTCTTAAATGGAAGAAGTTTGGAACCACCAAGACTCTCTTCCTAGAGCTGGCCGAACTGAGAGATCGGGGGAGAAGGGCCTTTATCAGTGACGTGACCAAGAACCCGATGGGCACTCTGCCACAGCTCTAGAGTTTCTCTATGGAGATGTGAGAACCTTCCAGAAGGACAACCATCTCTGCAGCACTCCACCAATCCGCCAAATAGCTCCTGAAGGACACTGACCTGAGAAACAAGATTCTCTGGTCTGATGAAACCAAGATTGAACTCTGGCCTGAATGCCAAGTGTCACATCATGAGGAAACCTGGCAACATCCCTACGGTGAAGCATGGTGATGGCAGCATCATGCTGTGGGGATGTTTTTTCAGCAGCAGGGACTGGGAGTTTAGTCAGGATTGAGGGGAAAGATGAATGGAGTGAAGTACAGATCCTTAATCAAAACCTGTTCCAGACAGTTCACCTTCAAACAGGACAACGACCCTAAGCACACAGCCAAGAGAACGCAGGAGTGGCTTCGGGACAAAGCTCTGTGTCCTTGAGTGGCCCAGATTTGAACCCGATCGAAAATGCACAGTAGAAAATGGTTGATCTCTGACTCATCACACCTATCCTCCAGTGGAGACTTGATGGGAGGAGCAATAGGAGGACAGGCTCATTCCAATGGCTGGAATGGAATAAATGGAACATAGTCAAATGTGGTTTCCATGTTTGATACCATTCCAGCCATTACAATGAGTCCGTCCTCTTATTGCTCCTCCCACCAGCCTCTGCTGATATCCCCTATACACCTTGAAGCCTCAAAGAAAGACTTAGTGTGTGTGTGTACTGTGTATCATCAACCATGTTGCCCAACCACATGCTTTTTGAACATTGTGACAAATTCACTTATGTATGTTTAGGATTCTATGTTCGAGAATATTAGAGGAGAAAGTTCCCTTTTTTAATAGTGGCCTTGTTGTGAATAGTTTGTCTAGAACAGTGGACATGTTTTAGTGTCATTCACCCCCCCTCATTTTCTCTTTGTCTCATAGCGATCCTGGTAGTGGACAACAGAGAAGTCTGCCTGCTTTCCCCTTTGCGTCCAGTAACTAAGTCATCATGTCAGCCCCAGGTAATGTTTTCTTCTCTACGTCTCTGTTGCTTTAGATATTATACTGGGTTGTTGTGATGTCCTCATAAATTGCGTCTTTGCATATCTTTTTGCATGTGTTCATATTGTTAATGTGATTCTGTTTGCCACCACTAACTCGTGAGTGTGACTTTTGTTTGTTTGTCTCCTGAATAAATGGATAACTTCACCTACTCCACATTCCTCGAGCCCGCCACTGAAACCTTATCCTCCCCAAAAGTGTTCAAATAGAGAGGATGTTTGAAATGGGTCACACTTTCAAAGAATCCCCCCCCCCCACACATGTCTTTAATAAATTAAAATGTTGATACATTTTAAATACGTAATGACTAATGTTCTTTGCATGCCCCGAAAATATTCCCATTTTGTATTTTTCCATTCGGTTGTTTACAAAAGGAAAACGTGCTAACATCTATGCTATGGACCTTCCCATTCTTGTTGTAGGTGTGTCTGTAATCTGGGGGAAATTTCTCAGTAAAAAGCTAGTTAACTTGGTCTGTGTTCCTTCCTTGGAGGTAGTGATTGGTATACTATTCAGTGGGTTGCTCTGCTCACATCTTTTATTTTTCAGATGCTGGTTAAAAAAGGCCAATTCAATGTAAAATGACACCTGCACTGTGATTCATACAACCCCCAAATGATGTCTTCCTATAAAGGGAGATATTTGTCACAGGCACTACTTTTTAAGAGGGCTTCTCCTACCAGGTTGCAGCCAGGAAACAAGACACTCCATTACTGTCTGACTGGCTGCGTTCTTCCATTTACCAGTCAAATGACTAGCAAAATACATTAGGGACTCATGTTAGGAGCCTTTGTTTGTCTTTACCCTGACCGTCCCTCAATAACTTGTTTAACCACTGTTGAGTCAGGGTACTGGCCTGCTAAC
Organism: Oncorhynchus mykiss; assembly: GCF_057628025.1. Lineage (NCBI taxonomy): Eukaryota > Metazoa > Chordata > Actinopteri > Salmoniformes > Salmonidae > Oncorhynchus > Oncorhynchus mykiss. The sequence continues at coordinate 45,425,997 of NC_143042.1, read as the reverse complement.
AGACAGACATTTTTGGCCTGGGAACTGAGGTTAACTTATGTGTGGTGAGTTTGATCGTAAATAAGGAAATACGCTTGTCTGTAATAGTCTGCTTTTAACATGCCCAGTCAGATTTCAATTAGATTTTTACATCTCCTAATGCTCTAATGACAGTATAGTGTTCATGAACCTTGAGGTAATACAAAAGTTGTGTTGAGAGAGGTATATAAAAACAAATATACCTCCTTCCACTGTGTCTGGGTGGGTGTGGGCAGCAGTTCACACCAACCCATAAACACATGGATGTTGGTTCACTGAGGTGTCAACACAGACGTGGTGTGTATTTATGAAACCACTGATGGGCAGGAACTGTTCTCGTAACTGTCAAACATTTCTTCTAGATATTATAAACAAACTACTTTAGTACATTAGTTATACACCTTAACAAGCAACTGTTTTTCTTAACTTTACAAACCAGAAACCGGTTTTATCTGACCGACATGGTGGCTGAAAGCTTGCTCCGACAGGACTGTTTTTGATGGTGTTTTTAACACTTTTTGCATGGGTTATATTTATGATTACAGTTTTACTTCCCACCATTGCAGTCAGACAGATTTCAATGTGTTATTTTCCTGTAGCCATACTGAATGTCTTGTCTGTATAGCAGTCCAGCCACTGCCTGATGAGAATAGTAAGCAGTGCTAGAGATGCTTTTACTGGAATTAGATTCTGAGCAGGAGGAGAGCAGGCCTACTGCTGATTCTTGGCAACAAATCCCTAATTTTCCTGTTGCACCATAGTGTAATACCCCACCCCCCCCCAGGATTTGTATAATGTTATTTCAAAGTATTCGAGATAAGAATTTGAAACCAGAGCTTGGCGTATAAAAGGCTGACTGTGTTGATGTGAACTGTGTGTGACGATTATTGGGATAATCATGTGGCGACTGAGTTTGCTGGATACAATACTTTTGTTCCTTGCAGTTTTCCATTGAAGCGGGTGTGGTGTTGGGAATCCATTTTGTGTCTAACAATACGGCCCACTTTTGTTAAGCAAAAGAGTCATTTATTTTATGTAGAATCTCCAATGCACTTCATGAGCCACCAGTTCTCTCACCCCACATACTTGCGTCTATAACTCCACATTCATGTTTAGCTTTTTATTTATATGAATATATTGTCAACATGAAAATATTTGTATTTCCTCCTATAGGTTACCCATCCCCTCACCAAGGTCCTGGAAGTTACTCCATGACCCCTTACCCTGTTCCTCAGGTGGGGTATGGTGACCCTAACCAAGCTCCACCACCGGTTGGCTTCCATATGGGCTACAACCACCAACAACCCCAGCCAGGCCACCCAGTTATGTACCAGCCTGGACCAGTAGGCCAGGGCCCAGGTCCTATGCCCATGCCTGAATATGGTGCACCTCAGATGGGTCCTAGCCCAGGCTATGGTGGTCCCATGCCCGGGCCCGAATACGGTGCTCCTAACTCAGGGCCTCATGCAGCCATCTCCCCAGCCCCTGCAGGAGTTGTGCCAGTCGGCGTTCCACCTGGTCTGGAGTACCTAACACAGGTAGGTTAGGCTGGGGAGTAGTGACATAACAGGTTGTCAAATCCACTGATTTCACCAACATCATCTGTTGTCACAGTGTACATGCTGGGGTTTGTTTTCTTCCATTCTCTCTTTCCATATCTATCGCTCTCTCTCTTCTGTGTTTCCCATGTTTCAGATTGACCAGATCCTTATACACCAAAAAGTGGAGTTGCTGGAAGGTGAGCTTGCTAGTCTTCTCTTAGTATAGAGAGATCAGGACAAACTGTGTTCATTTTAAACTCGCCTCTCTCACCATCCCCCTCCCCACTTCTCCCTCTGTTTTCCTCTCCTCAGCGTTCATCGGCTTTGAGACCAACAACCAGTACGAGATCAAGAACAGCCTGGGTCAGAAGATCTACAAGGCCAAAGAGAAGAACGACTGCTGCACGCGCAACTGCTGCGGCGCCCTGCGCAGCTTCGACATGAAGATCAAGGACAACATGGACCGTGAGGTCATCCGCCTCATACGACCCTTCCGCTGTGCCTCTTGCTGGTGCCCCTGCTGCCTGCAGGAGGTATGTTGGCGTGCTGAACACTGACACATTACAGTACTTTGACTATATAAACAGGACCCCAACCATGGGGGAGAGAAATTTAAAAAAAAAAAAAATATATATATATACATATACAGTGAGGGGAAAAAGTATTTGATCCCTTGCTGATTTTGTACGTTTGCACACTGACAAAGAAATTATCAGTCTATAATTTTAATGGTAGGTTTAATTGAACAATGTGAGACAGAATAACAACAAAAGAATCCAGAAAAACGCATGTCAAAAATTTTATAAATTGATTGGCATTTTAATTAGGGAAATAAGTATTTGACCCCTCTGCAAAACATTACTTAGTACTTGGTGGCAAAACCCTTGTTGGCATTCAGAGGTCAGACTTTTCTTGTAGTTGGCCAACAGGTTTGCACACATCTCAGGAGGGATTTTGTCCCACTCCTTTTTGCAGATCTTCTCCAAGTCATTAAGGTTTCGAGGCTGACGTTTGGGAACTCGAACCTTCAGCTCCCTCCATAGATTTATGGGATTAAGGTCTGGAGACTGGCTAGGCCACTCCAGGACTTTAATGTGCTTCTTCTTGAGCCACTCCTTTTATGCCTTGGCCGTGTGTTGGGTCATTGTCATGCTGGAATACCCATCCACGACCCATTATCAATGTCCTGGCTGAGGGAAGGTTCTCACCCAAGATTTGATGGTACATGGCCCTGTCTGATACGGTGAAGATGTCCTGTTCCCTTAGCAGAAAAACACCCCCAAAGCATAATGTTTCCACCTCCATGTTTAATGGTGTTCTTGGGGTCATAGGCAGCATTCCTCCTCCTCCAAACACGGTGAGTTGAGTTGAGTTGATGCCAAAGAGCTCCATTTGTCTCATTTGACCACAACACTTTCACCCAGTTGTCCTCTGAATCATTCAGATGTTCATTGGAAAACTTCAGACGGGCATGTATATGTGCTTTCTTGAGCCGGGGGACCTTGCGGGCGCTGCAGGATTTCAGTCCTTCACGGCGTAGTGTGTTACCAATTGTTTTCTTGGTGACTATGGTCCCAGCTGCCTTGAGATCATTGACAAGATCCTCCCGTGTAGTTCTGGGCTGATTCCTCACCGTTCTCATGATCATTGCAACTCCACGAGGTGAGATCTTGCATGGAGTCCCAGGCCGAGGGAGATTGACAGTTCTTTTGTGTTTTTTCCATTTGCGAATAATCTCACCAACGGTTGTCACCTTCTCACCAAGCTGCTTGGCGATGGTTTTGTAGCCCATTCCAGCCTTGTGTAGGTCTACAATCTTGTCCCTGACATCCTTGGAGAGCTCTTTGGTCTTGGCCATGGTGGAGAGTTTGGAATTTGATTGGTTGCTTCTGTGGTCTTTTACAGGTATATACTCCCTTTAAGAGTTTATACTCCCTTTAAGAGTTTATACTCCCTTTAAGAGTTTATACTCCCTTTAAGAGTTTATACTCCCTTTAAGAGTGTGCTCCTAATCTCAGCTCGTTACCCGTATAAAAGACACCTGGGAGCCAGAAATCTTTCTGATTGAGAGGGGGTCAAATACTTATTTCCCTCATTAAAATCCAAATCAATTTATAACATTTTTGACATGTGTTTTTTTGCTGTTCTATCTCTCACTGTTCAAATAAACCTACCATTAAAATTATAGACTAATCACTTTGTCAGTGGGCAAATGTACAAAATCAGCAGGGGATCAAATACGTTTTTTCCCTCTGTGTGTGCGTGTATATACACACACACACACACACACACACAAAAAATAATCATTATGTTGAGTCTTAATATATTGGTTTATTTACCTTCAGGTTAGCATTGTACATACAACTTTGCTAAAAAAAAGTGGTAATAAAAGCATGCAAACTATTGGACTGGAAGCCATTTTGGATTGTCCTAACGTCTCCCCAGTCCCTGTGCTTTGTAAAGACTCATGAATGACACTGAATGGTCCTTTGTCAGTCCAAACCCTCTGACTGTCTTGATCTGGTGCCATCACTTCATCTTTTAAGCTCTCTGTTGAATCCCATTGCTGGCACGCTAACTACAGTACATTCCTATGAGATGTCAACGTCCCTTCTGACTGCAATTTCACACTTTAATTCAGCATCTATGGAGACAGCTTGTTACCATGTGAAGCATGGTACCTTTGTCTTTGCAATGGTTGCTAAGCCCATAGAATACACCAATGCACTTCTCAAATCAGTGCCATATTTCATGTCGATGCAATCTTTGCAGTAACCAAAGCACCTGCTATTTCAAGCCACAATGTAAGGACCGAAGCCTGATTTTTGTTGTTTTTTAAAAATAATTGTATTTTTATTTTTAAATAAAAAGTATTTTTAAGCACGTTCAAATATCTTTAGTTTTCGATGCGTGTGTCCCTCAGCTCGAGGTCCAAGCCCCGCCTGGCACTACCATAGGCTATGTGTCCCAGGACTGGAACCCCTGTGTGCCCAAGTTCTCCATCAAGGGTGCCAACAAGGAGACCGTGATGAAGCTGGAGGGACCCTGCTTCGCCTGCAACTGCTGCGGGGATGTCAACTTTGAGGTGAGGGGTCATAAACCTGGGGGTTAAACCACTTCATGTCATCCAATGGAGGCACTTGGGAGTTAAGCTTCCATCGGGTTGACTATTTTTCTCCACCAAATATAAATCCACCTTGACATCTCTTGTAGACCAGAAAAGATTGTTGCTTATCAGGCAAGGTGGAAAAATTAGTATCGTATTAAAGTCTACACCCATCTAATCCTTTAGCTGACGGGGAAAGATGGAGGCAAGCCCATCGGCCGCATCAGTAAGCAGTGGAGTGGCCTGCTAAAGGAGGTCTTCACTGACACAGACAACTTTGGCATCCAGTTCCCCCTGGACATGGACGTCAAGATGAAGGCCGTGCTCATGGGCGCCTGCTTCCTCATTGTGAGTCCACCTGTTTAAATAAAGATATATTCGATTCAAATGTAGATTTTTCTAATCACAGAACTTGATGAGTAAGGCCTATCACTGAGCTAATAAGATGTGCAGTTGTTGGAGGAAATTTCGTTGACATTTTCTTTCCTCTATTTCGCTTCATAGGATTTCATGTTCTTCGAGAAGGTTGGCGACATGAACCAGCGCAACACAGTCTTCTCGTAACAAAGGAAAAAGGAGGGAAAGACCGAGCGCTTGATTCAATGCACTCTGTTTTTCAGTTCCTGTTCGGAACCCACTTTTTTTCAGATTCCGGATGAAACTCCTTCCTTATTCCAAAGCTTAGATGAAGCTGTCATTCCATGCCAGTCCCAGAACTCTTTGTGTGAAACAGCATGAGACCTTATCTGACGATGAGCTTTCCTTTGCGTCAAAATTGCCTTTCTGGACTGTTTCTATCCGTCCAAATGTAAGAATCAGGAAGTTTTTTTTTTCTCTCTCTTTGTTATCTATATGTGTGGGTTTCAGTATAGATGGAAAAGTACCAGTTTTTTATATCAACCTAAATTGACATGCTTAAGATAACCACCTGAATACCATAATGTTTAAGTAGAAATATTACTCTACATTTTGCGATTTCTGTTTTGCATTGATATATTTAGCATCAACATGTCATTCATAAACCAAATATATATGTTAATACATGTCCATCTTTCTAAACTTGAAGCAGCCATCAAATGTATTACTGTAGTGATCTAGGTAATTTCATGATTTAGTGTAGTACTTCTAAACAGATTGTAGAATTTGCATGGACAATACTATAGTAACTATACCAGCTATGGTGTTATTAGCTCCTGTATCATATTTTGTAAGACGATCATGCACATAACCATACAAAGTATACTTATGCGCTATGGTGAAAACTAGTCGTTTGAAAGACTGGGACACTACCAGTAGTGGGAGAAGGCTCATTTTGACTAGGAATGCTTGCGCTAAATGTGTAGGAAAATGAGATAAACATATCTGCAGCTATGTATTCTAAAGTGCTCTTTCTCTAGCCTTGTCTCATACAGTATGTGTAACTATGTTGTCATGCCACACAAGAGTTGGCTATAGCACATGCAGTAGGGGTCAACGAGGCTCCTCTTTCCCTGCCTCTTTTCTCTTGGCTTGTCTCCCTGACTTTGTGCACTGTTTGCGGTGTGCATGATCTTTTCTGTTGCTATGGAGACTGTCACTCCTTTTTCGTCTCTAGAGATGAAATCTGTGCCAGTAGAAACTGAAAGGAAGAGGGCGTGGTGAGAGGGGGAAACCGGAAAAAGAGATGTGGGTAGTTAGAAGGAAATAGTGGGTGGGAGAGAACATTACTGAACATTGAGGTCAGGCGGTTAGCTTCTTAACAGCCTGGAAAATAAGAGTCAGGGAAACGCTTTACTTTCCTGTGTAACCATGCTATTATATTAGTGAGATGATGCCTTACCAATTGTGTTGAAGTATACTGTACTCACCCGGCATAGATCCTTAATGGTTGTTTAACAGATTTGAATGTCTGTTTCAATGTTCACTTGCATACTACTTAAAATGCATGGCCAATACATTAATTCATTATAAGTAGTATTCTAGTATGGACATTGGTACGTTACCATGTGATTGGGAGGAGTATATTAACAGATCAGTGGAACTGTGGCGCAAATGTTGCGAAGAGCAGTCGTCCTTGGAACAAAGCATTGGAACAAAGCGTTAAGTCTTTAACCTTTATTTCACTTATGGGTGTGTCTCAAGTTACCATAGAGATGGATAGAGGACTCTTGTGCCCCAAAGCCTGTTTTAGCATAGGCAGTGCCACTGACTTTCACCAGTTGAAGTAGTTAATGGGGTGGGACTTCCTATGGGTTAAGGAAGGATCACATAATTCCATCTGGGTCATCAGGAGGGATCAGCCAGTTAATTATACTCGTGAGAAAACATTCCACAGCTGCAGGTGACAGTAAATTGCAAATATTGGCTTTATACCTGTTTAAACACATTCCAGGTTGCAGTACCCTTTCAGTTTGTTTACCAACTCATAGAAGGAGTAGACAGACATTTGATTGCTTTAAAGAGTGACTGCCTTTTTAAGAAGCAAGGAATACCTTTGAAAACAGCATCCATATGAGTAAGTTATTCTAGTGCCAAAATTGACTACAAAGTGTAAATAGGATTATTTTGGTGATAAAGTCAGGAACAACGGGTAAATGAATGTTGGGATTTGATGATGTCCATTTGCCCACTAACATGGGGTGAACAGCTTCATTGATTGCTCTCTATCCAATAAGCATAGACAGTGAGACAGACCTGTCCAGCAGCTCTGACTTAAAGTAAGACGACACGTATCATATTTTACTTGCGAAATACTGAATCGGTCAGGAAACACACCTCCAAGACTCTTTAATGGAGATGCCCATGCGCTCACAGATGCCATATCACAAATGCCAGAATGGGGCAGATGCAAAGAAGAGTCCTCTATCAGTCTCTATGGTCTAAATGGATATCGTGTCCCTCAATGGGGTGGGGCTGTGGTTCACAAAAGTGCCTTTTCACATCCCAACTATCTTCACTGTCAAAATGTCCAAATTGTTTCCCTATTGTAATGTACTACTTTGGGCTAAATTGGGAGTAGGGAGCTATTTTGGACACAAGTATCTGTCGATGACTTCTCCAAAGCCACTATCATGAAGCATTGAAATAGTGTCATATTGCTGTGTTTCAATTTAATATAGGCTATACTTTATAAAATGTGAGATTGTATTATTGCCATTACTGTGCTCTGTATGCGATAGCTTAATGTTCTGTTTGTGTAAGCATGACCCCTATCAAGGAAATAGCCAATGGGTGTGTTTCTAGTGCATTTTCTACGTTTAATGATTGTAAAATGCAATCCTTAAAAATAACCTCTGTGATCTCCATCTTGCTAGCTATTATTTTGTATTTTATTCAAGTGGATAGGGTAGTGAAATATGAAGTGATGTAGTTCTATGTCAAATTGGCGTTTTACGTACAGACGTGTTGAGGTGAACATTTGAAAATCGTGGGAGGCAACCCGGATGTCTAGAGGCTGCATTGTTTGTGGATAGTGCTTGGGGTGTGCATTAGGCAAATATGTCAAACATTTAAATGCTTTGGGGCAAGTGGAGATGTTTTGTACCATTTTTGTTTCTGAACATTTTCCTGGGAAACTTTTCCAAATGTTATGTTTATTGTTTTTTTTACATACAAAAAACCCTCACTCCATTGTTTGTCAAAATAAATGGCAAATTGATTAAGAAAACCAATCTTGTTCTGAGGCAGACACTAATGTGATTGGGAGATTGGTTACTTTCATGCAAGCAATCTCCACCTGGAGGATTTACAGTATACTGCAACTAATTAAACCTCCACCTCAGCCTTTCCTTGTTTTTTTGTCCTGTTCTCACCTTCTGGAACCATTAGCAGGAAATATTTTGCTCTCCTTGAAGCCTCTGGTTCTCGTGTTGTTTTTTTTGAGAACAGGAGGAAAGGACATGCAATATTTGTCAAACTTCAGTTAATGTCCAACTTCAGCTAATTTCAAAGTTGGGGTGGGATTCAATCCCAACCGAGTAGGAGTTCACTTGACATTTAGAGGTAGTTTCCAGAGTCGACATCTACAGCATTAAACCTTGAATGCCATCTCAGCATTGTTGACAAAAGCCTGGCTCTGGTGTTTCACCTTTCATCAAGGAAGTTGTGTGTTCTGCTTCTGACCAGGAAGAAATGTGTGAAGGAATAGGTGGCACAGGTGTAAGGAGCTTGCCTCTGAATCCTGATGTGGGTTAGATCCCAGGCTCGGCACTTGAGTTGAGGGGGCTGGGGGCTTTGCGGGGGCTGGAAGACTAATGGGGGATCCCCGATAACCACTGCTTTGGAATTGCATGGGAGAAACCCCAGGATTTAACCCCCCCCCCTACTTGTTGTACCCTTCAGCCATCTTTGTAGCCATGGCTCACTGACCAGGAGTCCATGTTGTCCACATAGCCTTGCTCCAGTGCCGGGTTCGAACCTACAGCCCCATGCTTACGGGTCGAGGTCCTTACACCAGAGCCAACAGACTCCTTCACACATCTTAAACTTTTCTTTGTAAATTTGACAATTGCAGTAGTCTATAAAGGACAAGGATCAAACCCATAACCTCTTGGATGGAAGGCAGGGAGCTACAGACTCCTTAACATTTTTGATTTGACATTTCTATGTTTGACATCAACAGTTGCAGAAGAGATAAGATTGAACCAATAACCTTTTTAGGTTACAAGCGAGGGACCAAACCCCAGAGCTACTGCCTCCACATAAATTGTACTCATTTTCATGTGTGAGACATCAACAATTGCAGAAACATTGACTAAAGCAAAAGGTGAGGTTTGAACCCAAAACCTCTTGGTTGAAAGGCAGGGAGACAAGCCATGAGCCAGTCAGTGCCTTCTTCATACAAGTTGCACATCTGTCTGTAGCTCTAAAATTGACACATAGAAATAAATGGACTACTTTAAAGAGTGACTGCCTTTAAGAAGCAAGGAATACCTTTGAAAACAGCATCCATATGAATCAGGTTATTCTAGTGCCAAAATTGACTACAAAGTGTAAATATTATTATTTTGGTCATAAAGTCAAGTCTCGTCTAAAACTGAGTTTGGAACATCTGTGCATCACAAGAGGTAAATGGGTTGGAATTTGATGATGTTCATTTGCCCACTAACATGAGGTGAACAGCTGTGGTGATTGCTCTCTATCCAATAGCATAGACAGTGAGACAGACCTGCCCAGCAGCTCCGACTTTAAGACAACACGTTGCATATTTTACTTCCGAAATACTGCAAACACCTTAGATGTAAAATTGTGCAAAAACATCAAAAATAATTAGAAAGCAACGTAGAATAAAGCAACGGCAAGGTTTAAACCCATAACCTTTTTTTAAGGAAAGGGTAGGAGCTAGGGAAGGAGACTAGGGGAAATAATGGAATTGGGCCCATGACTTTAAAAAATGTTGGGTGGAGACTGGTGAAAGAGAGAAGAAAAGCCTGTAAGGCAGGATACATTTTTCCAATTAGTAACACATGTCATTTATTTAACAGGGCTTCATAAACACTGCTCTCCACCCCACCCTCAGTGGCCTAGCTCTCTCTGGCACTCACAAAACCTAGGCTGGGATTCAATCCATTCGCAGGTTATAGACATTGCGGTTTTGAAAGGATAATCCTATTACCGGTAAACACTGCATATGTTGGCTCAGTCAGCAATTGCCTTTAAAGCTAGAGATGTTTTTTGTTGTTGTATGGGCTGCTATACAATCCACCATAAAAGCTGCAATGCCTAGAACTTGACATATTGAATCTCGGCACTAGTGTAAAACTACAGGTCACACTGAACGAAAGATCCCAAACTGCTCTATTTACCACAAAGAATAATTGTTTGACCTAATACAAAAAACGTTCCCCAAATTGTACACAAAGCAGGGTAGGAAACCTTGTTCCTGGAGTGCTGCAGGTACAGCAGGATCGTCATAATTACATGTACAGTAGGCACCACACTGAGCTAATTGATCAGTTCAGTGATTGCCTAAATTCAACACACCTGGTCTTCCATGTCAGTTAAAACAAAAACATGAACTGCTGCAGCACTCCAGGACCAGGGTTGCCTAACCCTGGCAGAGCCAACTTCATACTCACCCCATGAACAAATAAATGACACTAGGAATACACGAGACAGATGCCCCGATCACAAACAGACTTGGGTTCAAACACTTTGTGTAGGCATTCATCTATGTGAACGTGACACCCCAAGTTCTAATATTAAATACAACGGTTCATACATGTGCAGTTGTCTATATTTTAGGCCGAGTATAAAAAAAAAAAAGGGTATTTTATTTATGTTCCTTGCGTTCATGGTTAAATGCTGCATGTTTCGGCTCAATGGGAAATTGTCTTGCGGTTTCAAAGCATGATCAATTCGTTTATTGTGATTGTCAATCTCAATTACACAGAGTCGTGCTTGATTTTAAAGAGATCCTGGTCACCAGGTTGACGGTTCAAACCTCAAACACAAAATACTAGTGGCAAAGTGCCAGGGGGGCCTGAAAGGAGTAAGGCAGGTTCACAACATAAGGAAGGTGTTCTCATTACTCCCCCCCCTTGCTGGAAGCATGCTGAAGTACAGTTTAACATAAGGCCATCTCCCTCCATAGTAGTGCTGGATTCTCCAGCCCCATGTAACATCCTTCTGCTCTAGTTTTATAGACAGCATAATGGGAAGCTCACAACCAGAGGTCAATTAGGAAGTCAAGGCAGTGAGAAATGCCAAACACTTCCTGCGAAAGGAAATTACATCACACTGTGTATTCTCTTGATTCTACGACATCCCAGCTCTAATTATTTGTAAAATTGAGGGGCATGAGCCACATGTACACCACTAGCTCATGCACATTTTGTATCAACAATTTATTCAACAAATATAATCAATGCTAATACAATATATACAAATTCATCATGATACAACTATTTTTGAGAACAGAGAGGATGTGGCAGTTCGTCACAAAAAAATATGTTTAACAGAACTGTAAAAAAAAGGATAAAGGACTGTAACGTCTTTATGGTTCACTCCATATATATTCAATTCCTTTTTTATCCTCCTCCCATCCATTTCATTCCTAAAATTCCTTGTCAGTTCCTCTTAAACGTTGTAAAGCTTTATTGTCTGTTGTTTCCAGTATCCCTCCACCTCTCATACTCCTCCTCGTCTCGCCATGGCAACAGGGGGTGTCCCTCTCTCTCCATCCTTCCTCTTCCTCTCTCCTCCTCCAGTCCTGTCCTCCCGTACCATTCTGAACAGGTAGCGACTGGCCAGCTGTAGATTCCACTGGTAGCGGGACAGGATCATGACGCAGTCGTCACGAGAACACAGGCTCAGAGAGTACAGCTGCTCCATCTGAGAGAGAAGGAGAGAGAGAGAAGTGAGGTTGGGGCATCATATTTAGTATTAATTACATAAACACTGATCCAAATACTTAATTTTAGTATTCTTAGTTAACTATGTTGGTCAATGGAGAATACATTTTAAGTATATGTAAATAAAATATGCATTATTTCGGAATTATTACATAAGAATTATAAGAGAAATTCTGTCTTACCTTGAGTTGTTGCTGGGCCCTAACAGGGTTCCACTCATTGCGGCGAAGTGCATTACGAACCTCCTCATTGGTTACTCCATGCACCGCCTCCATGATCTGACCAATCAGAATATCTTAGTAAGTTAGACTAATTAAAGAGCCTGAACTGTCTAACACCTCAAGAACTAAAGACCCTACATCAATTCCATACCTGTGCTATGACGGCTTCCCTGGTGCGTTGCACTTGAGGCGGGTACCTCTCCCTCTCTCGTTCCCTCACCACCCTCTCCTTTTCTTGATCCCTCTCCTTGTCCCCATAGTTATCCAGTGTTGGTGTTGACCGTGCCATGTGGGCCATCTTGCCCAGATTGCTTCCTCCCATGGTCTGCGGTGGTTGGGGCTGAGGCTGGGCTGGATGTAGCATCTGCTGCTGTGGATGTGTTGGAGGCTGTGGAGGCCATGAGGTGCCTGGGGCTGGATTTGCAGTAGGCCTTTGATCTCGGCTCACCACCTGGGGGATCTTGAAGTTTTTGAGGTTGGGTGGGGGCGGGCGAGCCGGGGGGTTGATGCTGGCCTCGCTGAACCTACGGATGTCCTGCTGCATCCCCACGCTCTGGGCCCCCATGGCAGGGACGGGTCCACGACGGGGGTCCACCCTGACCCCTACTACCGTCTGAGTCCAGCTCTGGGGATCGCTCAGGACAGACTCCAGACTCCTGGTCATACCTGGGGACAAAAGGATAGTTATATTAAACATATTTATTGTGTACAAAAGATGTACAGTATACAGCATGTTGGGGGTGGTTATCCCTAGTTGGTATCGAACTTCCGACCCTTTGCTCTCAATGCTAGTAGAACATGGATAACATGTTCGTATCAGCCATATGATGATCAAAGAGCTCTGCTTGACGTCGTTACCTGACATTTTCTGTAAGTTGGAGCCCTCTTCCTCGCGATCTCTGTTTGCTGGGCCGCTCCTCCAGTTTACGCTCCTGAAAAACGTCAGATAACAAAACACAGGTAAACACACTCTCCAAACACACACTGGTCACAGAGCACAAAACTTTGAAAAGTGAGTCAAGTAAAGAGTTTTTTTTGTCTTAAAGCGGCAGTGTTGTATTTTGAGACGGGCTTGAATACGTTGCCAATATGCATTGGGTAGCATAATTGTATGGGAATAATGATGCAATTTCAAAGTGGATTCTTGCATCAAACAACATTTTCAGTCACCTCTTAGTCTGAAGGACAAGTGGATAAACAGGTTCACTCTTTTGGGATAGGGGGCAGCATTTTCACTTTTGGATGAATAGCGTGCCCAGAGTGAACTGCCTCCTACTCTGTCCCAGATGCTAATATATGCATATTATTATTAGTATTGGATAGAAAACACTCTGACGTTTCTAAAACTGTTTGAATGATGTCTGAGTATAACAGAACTCATATGGCAGGCAAAAACTTGAGAAAAATCCAACCAGGAAGTGAGACATCTGAGGTTTGTAGTTTTTCAAAGGTTGGCCTACCGAATACACATTGAGATATGGACAAAGTTGCACTTCCTAGGGATTCCACTAGATGTCAACCATATTTAGAAACTTGAATGAGGATTCTACTATAAAGGAGGGGCTCATGAGACCTCTTTGAGTCAGTGGTCTGGCAGAGTGCCTTGGTCTCATGACGCGCGCTCCCGACAGAGTTAACTCTCGTTCCACTCCTCTCTTTGGATGGAAAAATGGCTGTGTTTTTTTGACTTGGCTATGACCTAACATAAATCATATGTTGTGCTTTCGCTGTAAAGCATTTTTTAAATCGGACACGATGGGTAGATTAACAAGATGTTTATCTTTCATTTGCTGTATTGAACTTGTTAATGTGTGAAAGTTACATGTTTCCAAAAAATATTTTTGAATTTTGCGCGCTGCCTTTTCAGCGGAATGTTGTGGAGGGGTTCCGCTAGCGGAATGCTTGCCCTAGAAAAGTTAATGTCAAGCCCTGCATGTTTTTTTTCTTCCAAAAGTCTCTGTAGGCCTACAGTTTGCGCTCAGCAGACCTGACATTTCTTCAGTGATGAAAACATTTAAAGGGAACATTGGTCATGGGATGTATACTCAAAGGTTCAAAGTCATACTACATTTATCATATAGCCATGGGTTGAGTAGGTTGTTACACTACCTCATGGTGGAATGTTTACGAAAGAAAAGTGCTGAATACTAAGTGGAAGGTGGTTAATTCACCAGCTAAGACCCTCCTGCAGGCAGTTTCTAACTTAACCAACTCATCATTGTCAAACATTGCAAGAAAACAACGCTGTTGAATGCAGGAACCAAGGTTAGCATACAGCATGATTAAGTCCCAGCAGCAAAACATTATCCAAGCCTTATCGAAACCGAATTAAAACTTGACTGACTCATCGAGGCGCTCCGGGGTGCCCCAGCTACGGTCAGGGTGGGTGTCTCCATGCCCTGTGTGCTGCAGACTGCCCTTCAGAGGGGGAGAGATGAGGCTGGAGGCAGGAGGACCAGGGGCAGCGGGAGGACCAGGGGCAGCGGGAGGAGCAGGAGTGCTGCTGGGGGCAGCCAGGCTCGGTGGGAACCAGCCCACAGTCAGGGTCCTCTGGTTCTGACCCTTCCACTCACACAGCTCCAGACTACAGGGGAAGAATCACATTAAGAAACCAGTGACCATTGTACAATTTCAACCAGTGAGTTATAACCGTTTATACTGACTTATAGACTTAACTAAAAATATAAACTGCTTATAAGTCCTTAACAACCCTCTTGACATGTTTACATAAGACTCTGCATAATGTAGTGTTAGCCAAGTTAAGAAAAGCAGACAGAGCGTGGAGTAATTGTAAGATTTTTGTGATAAAGAATTTGATAATACCCCCCCTCTCAAGAATTACCACAAGGGGGCAAGAATGTGAGGATTAGGGTTAACCATCAAATCAGGGTTGGAATGCGGTTCATGAGTGGAGCTCTTTGAAGGAGCAGGTTTAACAAATTATTCCATCCTGTGTCCATAAATGTTCTCTTTCTTCCTATCCCTCACTCACCCATGGTCTATGACGGTCACTAGGTCGTTGGATAGCAGAGTGAGTTTCCTAGATTCCGCAAAGTCCCTCACAGCACGCACCTCTATAGGCTGAGCCTAGATAGAGGGAGGAGGGGAAAACTATTTAAGCACGTCTCCAAGTGAAAATGGCCTGTATTCTTGTCACTGCCGACATGCTTAAAAAAGTAAACATGTTAAGGAACAACTGGATTAGAGCAGAGATCACCAAACTCAGTCCTGCCCCCCCCCCCCTCCCCCTCAGTCCTGCACGTTTTGGTGAGTATAATGTAACTGTATACAGTGCATAACAAATGTACATAGAAATGTGTAGTCTGTTACCTCTGCCACCAGAGTGGTGAGCTGGGAGAAGGTGGGTCGGTCGGATGGGGTACAGGCCCAACACTTTCTCATCACAGAGTAGAGTTCCTGAGGACAGTCAGGGGGTCTCTCCATACGTTCTCCCTCCCTCTCCACCCTCCACAGGATCTGAGAAGAAAAAAGAAGAGAGGAACGTTTAATGACAAAGACATATTCAATATCTCTGTATTGCAATTTTTGTGGTCACACACACACAATACTGAACATTTTTTTTGCTAAAAAGGGCTCAAATATTTCAGAAGTCGTACAGATGCTTGGAGCCTTGAGTCGTTGTGAGTCATGGTTTATCTTAAAAGTGTACAAAACTGTCTCCATACTCAATTTCAAAACTTTTTCTACACATACCTGTCTGCCAGATAACCCCAGCCAAGGCTCGTCACAATAGGTGAACATCTCCCAGAGGAGGACCCCAAACATCCACACATCAGAGGAATGGGTGAAGGAGCCCAAACGCAGACTCTCTGGGGCACACCTGGAGGGCGCAAGAGAGAGATGGAATTACTACAAACTGACAATCATCCAGCAAAGAAAATTCCACAGTAGTGATATCTCCACATCAGCTTCCATTAGGTTACACTGCTAAACAATCAATGACTTGCAAATAACATTTCCCCCCACACACTCCTTGATGTTTCCTCCTCAGCTCACCAGGCAAAGGGGATGCGTCTGTGGGCTGTCATCATGTAGTGGTCCTTCTCCTGACTCAGGACCCTCATCAGCCCAAAGTCCCCGATCTTCACCATCTCCCTGGATGCCAGGAGAACGTTCCGGGCAGCCAGATCCCTGTGAATGAACCTGGAGGAGATATAACACAGGCACACTTTACCAGCCAAAACCACAAATGATACTGGGTTTTCATTGGTAAGAAGTGTCTTCATCCACCTCTGGTCAAATTTGATTGGCTTTCAGGAAATGTATTACGTTGGTCAGAGGAATTGTTTACATTTAGGGTTACGGTGAGGGTTACAGTAAAGTTAGTGGTTAAAATGGCATATGTGGTTGTAGCAAAGATTTTTATAACTAAACCAAGATAGACCACAGCCCGTCATTCCAAATGGGAACAAACGAGTCATAGTGGGCAGAACAAGCAAGGAGTTGGGCAGAGCCAAGCGCAAGCTAGCAAGATCCTACTGCAGAATTCGGGCAAACATTTGCATATTTCCATTAGGGAATGCCTACTCTGAAGTGTGTGTGTGCAATAACTCAATTTGCCTTTGCACTCCTTATAAAACAACGCTATTTTTTACAACTTTGACAAAGTGTAAAGTCTACAAAACTTAGTCCACACTGTTTGTAACCGATTCTAGTTTTGGGAACAGAAAATGGTATTGAGATCAAATGTATTAGCAGAATGTCGGCCAAAATCTCTCGTTCCATCTTCTTCCACTGCCCGCCACTAGGCTTCCTCTCACTACCATATGTGGCAGTGAGTGGAAACACCAAGCGAATGCTTCACATTTATACATCCAGTGAAATATCGGTCTCATTGTTCTATCTGTGGTTGTAGTCTGTAGAGTGGGACTGTTTTGTGTCTCACCTGCGACCCTCCAGGTACTCCATGCCTGCTGCTATCTGGGTGGCGAAGAGCCAGAGGCGTGCCAGGGGGTACTCGTACTGACGAGAGCGCAGCGTGTCATACAGGGATCCCAGACATGCCACCTCTGTCACCTGGGGGAAAGATAATACGGTTTTAAAGGGACTTCTTTGCTCTGAGGATTTTACTTTCCCCCCTCAAATTCCCTAAGTGAATTCTTTGAAAAACATAACATCTGAATGACCACTGAAAGTTTATTTGAATTTGAATGGCTGTATTTGAATAACCAAACTTCCGATTAGAATATTAGCCTATTGGGCCCAGGAATTAAAGGAGACGGGATTTCAATGTAGTAATATAGAAATAATAAATATGTTTTATACTCCATCTTTCAGAGGTTGGAAAGAATATGGCAGTCTCACCATCTTCAGGGGCTGTGTGAGCACCACTCCGTAGAGGCGGATGATGTTGGGGTGGTCTAGAGACTGCATGGTGGTCACCTCCTGGAGGAAGTCTGTCAGCGTGTCCGTCTGTCTGGACAGGCTGCTCCTTAGAGTCTTCACCGCAACTGGCAGCTGTCACGGCAACAGCAAGGAGAAGGATGGATGAGTTAGGTGTACTGATTAATAACATTTGGAATAGATAATGCAATTTCTATTGATCGGGAATATACTGTAATGCAATTTCTATTGATCTTTAAGATATCTTGCCCCGTGTGTCTTCCAAACAGGCAACCTAGCTCTGGCTTTTCACTAGTACTGCTGCATATCTACATTCATAACATTGGACTTGGTGAGTAAAATAAGGGAAATAGTGTCCCACTAGAAACACTCACCACTCTCCCAGTGGGGGTCTGCCACTCTCCCCTCTTCACCACACCGAAGGAGCCCATGCCCAGCTTCTCCCCTAGAGATAGTTCACTGTCCTGAATCAGACAGGTGAGTGCCCGCCCTCCTGTCTCCTGGCCCTGCCCCATACTGCCCCATTGGTCACCGCCCTCCGGACCACGGCCACTGAAGACCTGAGAGAAAAAAATATATATATATTAAAAAAAATAGAAAATGTTTTACAATTAACAATCATCAAAGAAATACATTGTGGGAGGTGGTGTACATGTCTTACCTTGGTGATCCATGACTTTGGTCTCATGGTGATCTTGTACCGTTTCACAGCATCCCATAATCTTCTCTGTCCTACATGTCAACAAATAACCATAGATCATAAAACAAACTAGATCAACAGCACTTACAACTCAATTCTACCGTAACCCACTAATCTACTGGTAGTGCCAACACGGAGGATAGTTTGCTTGTGGCTAGATGGTATACTGCTATGGTAAAAAATAATAACAATAATCAAGTTCATGTTACTTAGAATTTTTGTATTTTAGCTAATACTAACCCTTTTCCTAACCTTAACCCAATTCCCCTAACCTGCTGCGTTAATTATCCTAACCTGCTGCGTTAATTATCCTAACCTGCTGCGTTAATTATCCTAACCTGCTGCGTTAATTATCCTAACCTGCTGCCTAAATTGCTACGAAAAGTCACTTTAATCCGTAACTGTATACCATCTGGTCAAAACAGCAAAACTCTGATACGAATCATTTGGAGGCAACTGCGTCGAGCACTGACCTGGTTTGCTGATGCCGATCTGCTCGAGGTCAGACTCCTTGACATAGTTGAAGTGTTCTATGCGGGTGATGTTGAGGCCGTCCCGGACGCGCAGGTAGAACCTCTCCAACTGGACCTCGGCCAGGAGGTGGTACAGCCACTGAGTGTCCTGGTCCATCAGCATGACCCTACAGGGCACCACAGCACTAGTGGGGTCAAAGAGGATGGAGGGGAAGAGTCATGTAAAGGTGCTGTTTCCGTCGGCCTTGTCAGTGGTGCTGGCTGGAATTGCGTGGAGTACCGGAATTAGTCTATATTGCTACCATCATGCTACCCAAAGTTAAATGTAATGGAGTGGACAGTATTTCGCGATCACAGGTGCGAGACCGTTCAAAATCAACAAAAATATATCTACAAGCAATTGTTACAGCAACAAGAAACTAGCTTCAAGAACTTTTTCCAAATACTAGTTAACTCAACTAACAAAAGAATGGACGATCTGACCAGAGGTCCAGGACCTTCAGAACAGTTTGCAGTTCTCCCAGGGAGAGGTGAGTGTCCTGAAAGAGACATTCCGCAAGATGGAAAAAAACTAAGTCCTCTCGAGATGACATCAGCACTGTGTGTGAATCATGAGACATGGATGGATTCTGAGGAGAATTATCACAAAAAACTGCAGATGGATAATAGGAAGATTGAGGTGGAGCCACACCCACAGGTCTGGAACACCTGTAACCAGCCCAGGTGACAGACCCAGGCTGATAGTCGTCAAGTTCCTAAGGTTCAAGAACAAGACGGCTGTTCTGGAGAGAGCTAAGCAATTGAGAGGAACCGACATCTTCCTCAACGAGGACTCCTCTAAAGCTGTGTGCCAGAGGTGGAAATAACTCATCCTAGCTATGAAAGCTACCAGAGAGCGTGGGGACACAAGCTCATTGTCCACCCTCCCTCCCTAAAGCCTGGGAGGAATGAGAGAGCCAAGCTTCAGGGTCAGTAGCTTCAGCCTAACATCCCACAGACCTGATAAACAATGTATTTATTACATTTTACCATATTAGAGTGCCTTCAGAAAGTATTCATACCCCTTGACTTATTCCACAGTAAATTCATTTTAGATTCTCACCCATCTACACACAATACCACATATTGACGAAGTGAAAACATGTTCCGAATGTTAGCTAATTTACTGATGATATCTCATGTACATACACTATCAAAAGTTTTATAACACCTACTCATCCAAGGGTTTTTCTTTATTTTTCCTACATTGTAGAATATTCTTAGCAATGATTTAGGAATCCTTGTGAGTAAGTATTAGCTAGGTTGCCACTTGTTGTTCACCTATTGAACTTCAGTTCATTCAAATAAATAGCTAGCCAGCTACTTAACCCTGTGGTCCAAAGCTAACGTTATAAGCAGCCAGCTAGCTTCATCATTTTGCACTATTGGTTAGAGCCCGTAAGTAGCATAAGTAGCATTTCACTGTTTTCCTGTTGTGTTCTGCGCACGTGACAAATAAACTTTGATTTGATTTAGTGAGGCTCGAACGGGCCGGGTTGTGTGTTGCGAAGCTAGACACAATAAGGATTAGGCACAATAGTGGAATTTGCGGGTTGCCTTCAAATTAAAAGTATGTCATTGACAGTGATGCAAATGAATACAAATATAATTATGCCAGACTTTTATTTTGAAGGCTAACCGCAAGTTCACTATTGTGGTTCATCCTTATTGTGCCTAGCTTCACATAGATGGGTCCGACCACCATTAATCAGATAAGAACTGTCTTATAAATTAGGGCTATTTTAGATGACACCTAGCTATATAGTTAGCTAGTTAACTACAGCTACTGAAACAGATTATGTTGTGTTATTTGCAAAGACCCAAACGGCGTTCCAAAGAAATCCTGGTTGAGAATGAAACGACTGAACAAATGAACAACAAAAATGGGTGCATCAGTGTTTTGTTACTTGTGTTTTGTGCAGACACCAGAAAGAGTAGCTGCTGCTTATGAAAAAACTAACGGAGATCCAAATAATGTATCAGGATGGTCCGGTTCCATTAGTAGAACAATATATCCTTCTTTTGTCAAAGTCGTTTCTGATCTAACTAGAATGGGTAGGTAAGTACGCAAGGGTATAGCTTTCCCCAGTCCAGTCAGTGATCACCTTAAGGGAGTTAAGGGAGGATGCATTGCAAGCCAATTCCAAGATACAGCGTAAACACTGCCTTGTTGCTAATTCCCAGCAGCTTCACCATTTGAATAGTATGCATAATTGAATTGGGAATTCACAGATTTTGTTCAGTGGAGGAACATCAGAGAAAGTCAAAGAGCTGTAACCAAAGGAGACAGTACCTTTTCTGAGCCTCAATTCAATAACGAGCCAGCCTGTTTTACCGTAATTATGTTCAAAGTTCACATACCAGCCTCTTCTGGTCGCTATGGACACCCATAACAAGAATTCATCAATAAAAGTCCAGAGTTAATGCGCTGTCTAACACAAGAGGGAGCAGAGTGTGACAGCTTTCAGTACCAGCCAAACACTTAACAGACCTTTGTTTTGTATCAAATAAACACCATAAAACAACCCTAATGAGAAAAAAATGTTTTACCTGGCACCAAAGTCAGTGTCAGCTGAATCAAGTTTGTTATATCACATTTGTTGGGGGAAATCCTATCACCCCTGTTCACATGGACAAAGAACCAGTTACAGAAACAGAGAGGAAAGGCGACGATTGAGGAGAAGAATTAACCAATGGAGGATGGGAAGAGAGGGTGGGACAGGAAACAAAGAGAGGAAAGTGTGTTAGAATAAGAATAAGCAATTAAGTGCTAATAAAATACGCCAGTGGGTGTTAATCACTTAGTTTCAAAATACATTTGCTCACTGTTTACTGCTACCACATATAAAGCTAATCATACCGCAACATTGGTGCCCATCCTTCGGTTCTTAAATCAAGTGACGTATTTTTGTCCAGCTCCTACATCAACTTTGAAATAGTTTTTTTTTTTGCAATCTCAAAGCAAGCAAGCCCACACACACGTCTGTTGCTCAGAGACTACTGGAAGTGCATGTTCTTCTCTGTCTTGATCTCAAATTTTGCAATTCACAAAGAGGCGCAACCTGTGACGCCAAGCTGTAATTTCCAACAACTACTCAACGTCTATCTAACTACACACGTCATTTCATGTCCATGTCTGCGTGTGGACTTCCGCGTCAGGGAATTGCCGCTATAAAACAATCACAGAGAAGGGTGTGAATCAGAGGCCTACATTCTTGTGTCAACTATTCTGGGAAACCCAAACCAGTTCTCACATCAACTGTCTGACATATCAGATATCTAGAAGAAAAAGAAACGCACACCTATTAAGACAAGGTGCTGGCTAGCGGAATAGAAACTTGAAAATAAAAGAGAGCCGCACACTCTAGGAGCTCAGATGCAAAAATGTAATACCAACATTTCGACAGCCAAGCTGTCTTCATCAGGGTGTAATCACAAACACTGCGGGATGACTTGTTTATATAGTGTCAAAAGACACAGGTGTCTGTAATCATGGCCAAGAGTGGCCTAATATCATTGGTTAATAATCAAATATTAAAATGTCATACAAAGAACAGCATACAAACAACAAATGGATAGCATACGATCATAGATTCATTTGACTACACAAGTTTACAAACAACCACAATGGCAAAGTCACAATAATCACAAGAATGGATTAAGATCAAAGTCTACGTTGAGACCGAAGGGCGCAAGCGTCTTTAAATTAAAGATCTTAAGCCATTCTTGTGATTATTGTGACTTTGCCATTGTAATTTTGCCATCCCGCAGTGTTTGTGATTATACCCTTATGAAGACAGCTTGGCTGTCGAAACGTTGGTATTACATTTTTGCATCTGAGCTCCTAGAGTGTGCGGCTCTCTTTTATTGACATATCAGATATAACATGTGTGTATGTCTATGTCATAGCTGATGATGGGTACCTGATGTGGGTGCAGACTGTAGCTTGGTTAACAGATGAAGGCCATATCCATTTTGTATTTCCACAGAAAGACCGACAGAAACACATTGATGCAGACAGACGCAAGAAGGGGCTAGCCCGGACAAGCACTATTCCTGTCAAAAGAGATTCCCAAGGACAACTCCCAAACCCACACCCAACTATTTCACGAAAGTCACAATCATGTGCCAAGTCTGCAGTAAAAACATGCGAGCAACCAATCACGGGTCGTTTCTCAAGCATGCCATTGCTTTGAGGTTATTCAGATTTATGTACACAGGAATGCATCTTTAACCCACTCAGTTACCGGATAATGAATGTTATAAGAAGGAGGTAGCTATAGGGTTGTTTGGGCCTATTTGCTCTGTCCATGAAGCATTTGGGAGGCTTTGTTTACAATTGAGGCTACGTCTTTTGGTGCCGATTGGGTGAGTGCACTCGATCAATTAAAGACCAACTAATGGGGTAACCAGTAACATAAGCATTTCGCTGCACCTGCCATAAAACCTGCAAATCTGTGTACGCTACCAATAAACCTTGATTTGAGAACTGTAGTCTGAAAAACCTACTGGACACATGATCCCTGGTAAGCTGGGATTCTAACAAAGAGAGAGTTTGACAAAGCTTCCCGATAACATCTCCTCGTAGAGAAGGGCTCTTTTAACAGAATGCTCGGTCTGATTCATAACAACCAGAACTGTCACCAATCTACATCAGTCAACAAAGGGAGTGCCTTCAAGCAATCTCTGGGAGTGCCTTCATGCAATCCCAATGAAGTAGCCTGGAAGTTGAGTAATTATTTCAGAGAGAAAGATATATAGATATATAGATATATACACAATCCTGGATACACACTAACCTCTCTTAGCAGTGACATAACTATTTGCCTATGACCCTTGTTAAATAAGTCTTTTCCAAACTCGGTCCTGTGGACCCCAAAGGGTGCAAGTTTTAGTGTTTGCCCTAGCATTATACAGCGGATTCAATTAATCAAATCTTAATGCTGAGTTGACTATTTCAACCAGCTCTGTAGGTCTAGGGCAAAAACCAAAACATGCACCCTTTGGTTTGGGAAACGCTGCCATTGTCAAACTGTGTTAATCCTCAGTTGAGCTTGCTGGTGTATGGTCAGCATTAAAATTATCATCCATGATGACTTTCGAAAAAATTGTTTAGAACAAAAATGTGAAAATATGCTTTGATTTATCTGGTTTATACGCATTGGAGTTTACAGACAAATGCGTTTCTCTAAATCAAATGCTTGATTCATTCTTGCCTATCAAAATGTCATTGCCATTTTTCTCAACAGAGTTAAAAGTAACTCTGCAACATTTGTTACCCTGGAGTTGATAGTAAATCAAGGTATAGGCCTATGAATTACTGAACGCCACTAACTGTAACGTTAGTTGTGGGACGCCATTGTTTAGCTTTTCAGAATAAATACTGCCAATATACTGTATTGACTGGTGGGGTAAATTGATGCCAAAGGCTAGTTCAACAAAGATGAGTGGTAAATACTTACCGTCAACAAAATGACCGAAAGTCTACTGGTGCCACGATCTTGCTTATTTATGAACCCAGCTTTCGGTTATGCGCGACAACAACAAAATAACTGATTCCAAATAGGATCGGTAGACCTAGAGATAATCCACATCACATGCCATACTGTTTTTCTTCATTTCGTCAACAAATTATCATTATTTTTATTTTCTTAGTGTTGTCGGTTGTTTTATTTCATCGCAAAATATCTGAGAATCCTCACTTAAACTGGTGTGTTTCGCTCTACCTGTCCACAGTGCTCTCTCTGCCTCTTCCTCATAGTTTCACACCACCCCTTTTCAACGTCCACCTGTGCTACACTTGCCCAGCCACCCGCCTACACATCACCTTTTTTTTTTACAATAATGTATGACGTAAGTTATTTAACAATAATATATTACACATAATAATGTTGCGCAATCACACCAAAACTACTACAATTATATAGGCATTTGCGTAATTATCATATATTCTCATGGCTCTTTTGAACAACTTGAACGCGCATTATGCATCAATTATAAATTAAGATAAATATGTTATATCATGTATGTTGTATCCTGTGTTCTCCTTTGCCTAAAACGTTAGTGATTCAACCTCCCTTTTATTTATATTTTCATGTGTGGACAAAGGGCCCTGAATGTGGACATTGTAAATTCTAAAGATTAAGTTGAAAAGCAGGTGACCATAGCATAAAGTGAATCATATCGCTGTTATATTCCATCAATAACAGCCTCAGGGTATTTCTCTCCATTGATATTTTGCTTGTTTTGTTTGAATGATGTCAAAACTTGCCAGCAGCAATGACTCAAGTACTGTAGAGAAACTATACTCTTTCTCTCTCCCTCCCTCTTTACTGTGCATGTCTGCTCCTACCAAGCCAGTCTGACTAGATTTTTTGGCCTCCTATTTGAATGTGCACCCAGGCAGCAACAAAGTGGAGTGCCCCCTGCATGCACTTCCTTGTACTAGTGGTATGGTACACACAACACAATAGAAAGGGAATGACGCTCAATTTAAAGGACAATCAAGAGTGGCGCTCAAAGAGTCTATTCTCATTTAAAAAACAGTGGAAACCGGTTCTCTTTCATGACATTATCACATGGATATAAAATGACCGAAAGGGCTTCAGAGTGGCACAGCGGTCTAAGGTATTGCATCACAGTGCTAGAGGTGTCACTACAGACCCTGGTTTGATCCTGGGCTGTATCACAACTGGCCGTGATCAGGAGTCCCATAGGCCACACAATTGGCCCAGCGTTGTCCGCGTTAGGGTTTGGCCGGTGTAGGCCCATCATTGTAAATAAGAATTTGTTCTTAACTGACTTGCATAGTTAAATAAATAATATATATATATATATATATATATATACTGTAGATGTGAATGTATGATTATGTATCAATAATGACTCATGTAAAAATCATTGTTATTGTGAAAAGAGATCATTGCTATATCAGATATTTTGTATTGGTTTTGTAGCAGTGACTCATTGCTCAATTAACATTAATTTACCAAGTGGATTGAGAAATATAACGACCTAATGATACCAGGTTGCGATGTGATATTCCGTTTCTAGAGAGCATGAGTATGTGGGAATAGTGGTGGCCATCATTTTGTCTTTAAACGTATCTGTCACAGGGTTCAGAATGCAAATTCTTGAGCAAAAGGTTCTTAGTGTCAACTTACAGCATGGGAAGCTCGTACTTTATGATGTGTGTGTGACCTGGAGGCTTGTGACATTTTTCTGTAGCCTTTTCTCACCTGACAACTGGGACCAGGATCCACCTCAGATGCTCCACAGATGAAAGGGGAAACTTTTTAGGGGTAAATTATCATAATCTTTAGATGCTCTTTGTTTCACAGGAAGCATGTTCATGGTGCTGTAACAGTAATGTGAGGGAAGTTGTCAGAATTTGCATCAGACCTTCTACCCCTGAAGTGTTTATCAAAACATTAAGCAGGTGATCAGTGAGCAGAGTGTTTGGAAATCAGCATAAAAAGGAAAAAGAGTGAAGGGTATTAAGATTATTCATTGGTGTGAGGTCAAACTTGTGATAATTTTTTTTGCATCCTGATTTCACATTTTCTGCATATAAAATAATGTACAATTGGATGGTACTAGACAGCAGCACCAGTACAGGGTCGTTCAAGATGTTGAGATTAAAAATACAACAGCACTCTCTGCTGTTGGTTTTTCAAACGGCGCTCTTTTCTTCTGAGTCGCGCTTTCATGGCGTCATCAACCCGCGACAAAATCCCTTTGAAAATATAAGTCGCCGGAAGTGTTATTTTTTGTTATTACGTTTGCAATGTATAATGTTTCAGTGCTATGCAATTTGCTATTATATCTAAACCATGTTGAAACTAAGTTTACAGACAAATGTAATACTCTTCCGGGAGGATTTTGGTCTGGCGTTAATGTTTAGATAAATAAACCACACGTTGTGAACAAATGTCTTTGTGGACGTCATGGATGTGATACGTCAGAGTCCAAGGATGTTCTTTCTTTAGTGAATAGTTGTATTGAACTTGAATATGACAAGCAGAGACTGGTATTTTTCTGTGAGGACATTCATTCCTAAAGTAAACTTATGGAACAACAGTACATAAAGACATACTCAAAAGTAAAGATATGCTAATGACAATAAGCTGCTTATCATTGAGTTCTGGCTGACTTTACAGCATGTGCACAACAACAGTCGGATGTGTGAAATGTTGTGTGTTACTTTTTAAAAATCTTTACATTTTCAGACTTTGAATCTCAAAGAGTAAAGTAAGCTTCATACCAGTTGAGGAGAGTGCGGAAGGTACTGCGTTTCGAAGGAAGAACATCTATCAGATACACCTTCTGCCTGAGAACAATGATGAATGGTGAGTCTTTCCATGTTATGATGTTTAATCTCAATGTCAGCTTCTTCGCCTAGCCTTCCATCAACCCAGTCATGCATGGACACATTGGACAGTGTCTACATTGATTTGCTCTGTAACACCTCCTGTAGCAGTGGTTTGTTGTTGTTGAAGTTGTTTTCATGTTAATGTCCCAACATACTGTAATATCTGTCTTTGTTTAAGTTTGGCCTGAAGTAACAGACCCTGAGAAGTTTGTCTTTGAAGATATTGCCTTTGCTACATATCTTTTGATAGGCCTCCTCAGTATATGGACAGAATGCTAATATGTGTGAAATAACAGCTCTTATGACAATAACGCCATTGTTCTATCAATGCACAGGTCCTATGGGGCGAGGAGCTAGCAGAGAAGGGTCTGACGGTCAAACAGTCCTTTGTGGATCTTGGTTATGGAAATGGTCTATGTATGATAAACACTACACTAGGTTGCCAGAACACAGTTACATAAAAAACAACCTGACATGCCCTGGTGCTGAATAATAACACCTGGACACCTGTGGAAAACTGACCTTTGTTTCTGATATTTTTTAGTTCACAAATGTCCACTGGACGCTTAATCAATGACACGGTGTAGCTGGTGTGTTGCAAGAAGCTTTAGGCTGCGTCCCATATGGCACTGTATTCCCTTTATAGTGCACTACATTTGACAAGGGCCCGCAAATGAACGACAAACAAAAAACATTGATTTCAAAGTTTTCTTACATAAACATTTGTTTTACTCGAGAGAGAGAGAGAGAGAGAGAGAGAGAGAGAGAGAGAGAGAGAGAGAGAGAGAGAGAGAGAGAGAGAGAGAGAGAGAGAGAGAGAGAGAGAGAGAGAGAGAGAGAGAGAGAGAGAGAGAGAGAGAGAGAGAGAGAGAGAGAGAGAGAGAGAGAGAGAGAGAGAGAGAGAGAGAGAGAGAGAGAGAGAGAGAGAGAGAGAGAGAGCGAGAG
Source organism: Oncorhynchus mykiss (assembly GCF_057628025.1). NCBI lineage: Eukaryota > Metazoa > Chordata > Actinopteri > Salmoniformes > Salmonidae > Oncorhynchus > Oncorhynchus mykiss. The sequence goes on along the minus strand of NC_143042.1, from coordinate 45,397,888 downwards.
CCCCGGCCCGCCACAAGGAGTCGCTAGAGCGCGATGAGCCATCAGTCACACCTGGAATTCATTACCACCTTGATTACTTATCATTTATCTAGCGCTCTGTTCTGTCAGTCGTCAGGTAGTATTGTTTATATTTCCTTGTTTTATTTGTTTCTTGTTTTATAATGTTCGTTATTATTAAGCTCACTGCACTTGTTTCCTGACTCCCTGCGTCTACATTCATTTTAATAATTCATAAACAAACTTGATATCAGTAAAAACACTAACTAATTGATAGATCTACATTTTACTTGTTACTTCTGTGAACTTTCATTATCCTCCCTCAAGAGGGAGAGAAATGACAATATCTTTAAAGATAAGTGGATTTTTGATGATGGAATTTCAAAGCACAAGGCAATGTTTCATAAAGGCCAAAAAATTCTGCTAAACTAAATGTGTTTATTAGTTGGCAGGGGTCTTTACTTCATTATGGTTTGCTGTATTTTTAATACCTTTTAAGACTTTCTGGTAGATGTTGTGAAAGACCCCTTTTCCATCTGCTTGACAAGAAATCAGTCTTAGCTTATTCAGAATTTGTTGTTGAAAAATGTATATATATACCTTAATAAATAAAATGTTTACTCTTAGCTTTCATTTGACATGCTCCTATGAACTTCACATGTTGGTGCTCATGGCTTGGAATTGACCATAGTGCACTATATACGGAATAGGGTGCCATTTGGGATGCGGACTTAATCCGCGCCAATTTCATGCCAGTGTTCTATTCAATCAGTGATGTGATTTAACGTCTAATCAAAACGCTGGATAGCCGTGATTGAAATGACACACTGGGGGTAGGTGAATAGTGTCTTTGTGTACCCAACGTTCAGTTCTGCCCGCTGATGAAGTGATTAGGGACTGACTGACCGTCATACCTGCTTGTGTTTCAGCACCCTGGAAAGGGCATCGATGTGAGGAAACAGAAGATCTGGAATATGTACGGCCCATGAACCTATCTAGAGGTGAGGAAGGGCTAAATGAAACACTGTTTTATTCAGCTTTGATCAGTTAGCGCTTGTCACTTTAGAGGGTGTATATCCTGCATGAGCCTCATAATACCCTTTAATAGACCCCAAGATCAACTTCATTTTGAGGGCTTTGTGGATATTTGGAATTCCCATTTTTTCTTCTTTTAAGAAACCAAAACTATTGCACTATTTAAAATATTTGTGAATACCAAATTAATTCAGATGATGTGTACAGTAGGTATTATAGGTATTAATATATTAACTATTTCGTTCAGCTTTTCAAATGAAGTCACATGTAGCCTGAGTCTAAACCTCCATAGACACACATGGAATTGCACGTGGGGTTGCAGGGAGCCAGTGCTCTGCTGTGCTTTACTTTTCCCCTGCCGCACCCCTTCAATGTTTCATCTGAAGACATGCTGCTCTCTTTCCCTTTACTGTAACCAACATCCTCACCCACTGAGCAACAACCGTCACCGGAAGGTGAAAAGTAGTTGAAATTTAGTCAGTCTGCCCTAGCCTTGATTTCAACATCTACAGATCCAATTTTTTGGTCCGGTCTGGACCAGCCTTGATTTCAATTAGGGCCCAGGGCATTAATATAACATCGATATAGCACCCTAGTTTCTACATAGTGCACTACTTTTGATCAGACCCCTACGGGCCCTATGGGGCCCTGTGCAAAAGTAGTGCGCTACAAAGGGAATACCGGGCCATTTGGGACATAACCTGAGAGAAAAGGGAGTTGTGCTAAATTAGGGCCTCAAAAAAGAACTTGTTCTCTCAGACATTTCATCTCAGGTGTCAGACAGTCAGAGCTGTGAAGTCAATTAAATTCAGTCCAACATGCTGTCATGAGAGAATTTTGCCACCTCAGTTCCCCAGTGTCGTATAAATGACAATCTCATCTTCTCTCTTTGGCATACGGGAGTGCAGTTCACCTTAGGTTCCCCCGTGTTGTTGTTGTTTTTTACATCATTATAGTTATATAGACTACAGTCGCGAGGATAGCCCATGTGTTTATTATATCAGACCCAGAAGTCTGGACAGTGGGCACCCCATTGTGATTTCCCTGCTGTGGAAAAGCTATTACCCTCTTACCAACCAATGACAGCACAATACCAGTCAATCAATCACCAAGGGCCCTCCACTCTAGATTATCAACTTCAAAACTGTTCTGTTGATTTTGTATAAGTGTTTAACATGGCCTACTTAGCCTACATAGAGATTATTGTTACAGTACTGCACCACATTATGCAACATATTCAAGACACTCAACCTTTGTTTTGTTTGCAGCTAGGGATAGTATGCCAAGGTACGTGTGAACAGTGGGCAGCTGGCAGCAGGTTGGCATTTATTGTCAGGAATCTTGCCCTGGGGGAAGCTCTGCAAAGTGGTCACTAGCTGGCACAGGCACAAATTCATAAAATCGGATTTTAAACCTAACCTTAACCACATTGCCAACCCTAACCTTTATGATATAGACAATTTTGACTTTGCAGCTGACCCATCTAGCAGAAATGGCTCAGTTCTGCCTCCAGGGCAAGATTCAGGACAAACGTCATCCTGCAGGATCCCAGGGCCTTAATATCAAATCGCATTTTATTTGTCACATGCGCCGAAAAGAACAGGTAGACCTTACAGGGAAATGCTTATTTATAAGCCCTTAACCAACGATGCAGTTCAAGAAATAGAGTTAAGAAAATATTTACTAAATAAACTAAAGTAAAACATTAAATGTAACACAATAAAATAACAATAACGTGGCTATAAACAGGGGTACTGAGTCAATGTGTGGGGGTACAGGTTAGTCCAGGTAATTTGTACATGTAGGTAGGGGTGAAACAAAGGGGGGGGGGGGTTGGTCAATGTAAATAGTCTGGGTTTCCATTTGATTAATTTTTCAGCAGTCTTATGGCTGGGGGATAGAAGATGTTAAGGAGCCTTTTGGACCTAGACTTGGTGCTCCGGTATCACTTGCCATGTGGTAACAGAGAGAACAGTCTATGACTTGGGTGACTGGAGTCTTTGACCATTTTTTGGGCATTCCTCTGACACCACCTAGTATATAGGTCCTGGATGGCAGGAAGCTTGGCCCCAGTGATGTAATATAATATCACTACAGCGTTTACAGCTGTCCGTTAGAGATGAATGGGATAACTGGGGCTATTGACAATGTGAAATTAGTCTGGTCCTGGACTGGCCTCCTAGACTGTTATTAATGGATTGTCCATAGACTCTGTGTTTGTGTACTGATGTGAGCATAAGGTTGATTGCACATTAACATTTTTTTAGTGACTAAGAGGAAACGGAGATACTGTATTTGTTTGTTGTTGCATCTGTTTTAGCCAATATACTAAAACAGTGAATCCTAAGCAGAGCTGAAATCTAAAAATACAATGCTAAAATGTCACAATACGGGTAAAAATGTAGGTACAAAACCTTTCATCCGACCATACAGTGTTTGTACACAATTAGTATGCTAGTCGACTAGAATGAATTACACAGTATGATTGTGGAAATTATTGCATCTTATGGTTCTTGTGTTTCTTTCAAACTTGCATGAGGCAATTGTTTAGCTTGTTTAGCTAGGGACTCGCTGTACCTTTCACTAAAGGCTTGGGGTTCTGTCAGGATCTGCACCCTGTCTGGTGGTCTTATCCTCGGTGATATATTATGATGGGTGTCTAGACTAGAACATGGTGATGGGATAGGATGTGTCTAGACTAGAACATGGTGATGGGATAGGATGTGTCTAGACTAGAACATGGTGATGGGATATGATGGTGTCTGGACTAGAACATGGTGATGGGATATGATGGTGTCTGGACTAGAACATGGTGATGGGATATGATGGTGTCTGGACTAGAACATGGTGATGGGATATGATGGTGTCTGGACTAGAACATGGTGATGGGATATGATGGTGTCTGGACTAGAACATGAAGTGGTCTCCAACTCCTGAACGGGGTTTCCTTGTTGTCATTTTATCTAGTTTCCCTAGTTCACAGGTTTAGGCTAAAATCATTTATTTACTTGTTTACTTTTGTTGTGTTGTATAAGACCAGTTATTTAATTAGGCCCTACATGGCAATAGGCACAACATGTTGGTTTAAATTAAATACAAAATAAATTGAATTTGTAACCTCATCTGACTCATTATTTCAGATCACCCTTCCTTATACCCACCCTGACACTAAATGAGCTGGGATAACAATATCAAGATGTTATCCTCCTTCAATATTAAAAGTTGGCAACAGAGTTCTTTAGCGACAGAGAGCGGCTGGGTGTGTCACAAGTCATTTGTCATTTAAAAAAATGAATGATTCAAAAATCTAATTACGGTCGTTGGCGGTGCGTCTCTCTGATCTAAAGAAGCCTCTTGTGCTTTTGGGTGTGGGTTCTATTCCAGGAAATGGCAATCACTCCCAGTGATGGCTTCTTATTCCTGGACACAGACTGGCTGATTGGAAACTACTCGGAGGAGCTCTTGCCGTGGATCCCCGTTATAGCAGCCAGGCAAGTCATCAGCAGACACAATTTGGCTTAGCCGCATCAAGTGGCAGCTGATCTATTGAATTTGAAATCATGTTACTTTCATGAGTTGGGTTGGTTTGGGGAGAGGGGGATTGGAGGTGTGTTGATGTGTGAAGGGACTTGTTTGATGCGGTGGCCATCTGATGGCGATGTTGAGCTTGGCTCTTGAAGTTAGTCTCTGAAAGCTCCCAACAGTACTTAACGATGCCTCATAGCTCCATAGGCTTTAAATTGTCCTCATTTTTCTTACATCCAACTTTGAGTAAGTTGTGCCTAATTCAGTTGTTCCTACAGTATGTTCTCACCTCTATGATGTCTGCTACCTCTGCTTGGCCAGGGTTCTCTAAGACTAAACCAGGGAAATAAAGAATAGTTTTGATGTCATTTCTGTCACTTTCCTCACCTTAGGTCATCCTTCTCCGGCCGGTACATTGTTCTGCCGTTTCTTTGACTTCTATGGGAAGTACCAGCGGAGACAGTTTCAGAAGTCCCAGTATAAGGAATACATTGACTTCATCTCTGAGATCAGCACAGCCTGTGGCTTCAACACAGAGGAGGACTGCCTGAGAATCCCCTCCACAAAGCGGATATCCTAATGGAGCGGCAGGTAGCCTAGTGGTTAGAGCGTTGGGCTAGTAAACGAAAGGTTGCTGGATCGAATCCCAGAGATGATAAGATAAAAATCTATCGTTCTGCCCCTGAACAAGGCAGTTAACCCACTCTTCCCTGGTAGGCTGTCATTGTGAATAAGAATGTGTTGTTAACTGACTTGCCTAGTTAAATAAAGGTTCAATTTAAAAAAATAACACCCACACTTGAACACATGGTTCCGTGTGGCTCAGTTGGTAGAGCATGATGCTTGCAACGTCAGGGTTCAATTCCCATTGGGAAAAGTACAAAAATGTATGCACTCACTACTGTTAGTCGCTCTGGATAAGAGCATCTCCTAAAACACCAAAAATACAAAAATAACAATAAAAAAATACAAATTTAAAAAACACAGAAAATGCTAACATAAGCCAGTCACATTGTTTTAATCTAACCCCTTACTCTGCAGGTGTGTCTGGTAGACTTGGTGCTACCAGTCAAGGAGCTACCAGCTGTCAGACGAGTGGAGAGCCAAGTATATACAGGGTCGTCAGACCTGGTCCGGGGTCACAGTACAAGGGTCAAACGTCGAGGGGGAAGCTGAGACTGACAGGTCCCATGGGAACAACTGGGGAGCTGGGTTCCAGCCCCGAGAGAGGATTGAGACTGTGGAATTGCGCCGCCCTCCCCCGGGATTTTGTAGATGCCCCAGCCCCAGTATAGTCTTACGTGTGGCCAACACTCTGCTTGGTCGACCGACAAGGGCGGGGATGTCCCTGATGCCTGGAGCACTGGAGGTAAGGGAATGGGACTTAATAACTAAACTGTCAATCAAATCACAAGGTAATCTCTCCTTCAAAACATTGAGCTGTCATTGAGGTCATATTAGGTTTAGGAATAAATAACAAAAAGTACATATCTGCTCTGTGGTTCATTACTATAATGAAGTATATTGGGTTTATGTACACTACATGGTGTATAGTTGACTCGGTGGAATTCAGGAATGTTAAGGTCATGATAGGTCCCTTATGTCCTTCTCGCCCCCCCACCAAGGCCCCTGGTGGTGCAGTGCGACCCTGCTTTGAACCCTGGAAGTGTTTCATCCACTGCCAGCTACATCCTGTGTACGACACACACCGCCCCCATCTCTCCTTTATCAACCCCTCCAGATTCTCCCCTCCCCTCATCCTACACACACACACACACACACCTTCACCCGAGGTACGTTAGATGAGATAAGGAGATGAAGTGTACTCTGATTAAAACAGAAGAATCTCTTTCAGGACTGGAATTAGAGAGACAGACAAAGCTAGAGTCGGGAGGGAATGAAAAGGGAGGGGGTGAAAAAGAGGATGGAGAGACAGAGCGCCTGTAACCCGGGATGGAGATGAATAATGCATTCTGATCCATCTTTTATGGATGACTCTGTATTTGTGTTCTCCTATGGTGCTGCTCTGAAAATAGGGAGGGTAAGGGGTGGAGGGGGGGGGGGGGGGGGGGGGGGGGGGTGGAGGGGGGGGGGGGGCTGGGACACTGACAGCAACTAGCCCGCGAATTTCACTGTCTCTCTCTCAATAGATGTGACAATCAATGGACAAGCTAAACAATTGCCTCATGCAAGTTTGAAAGAAACACAAGAACCATAAGATGCAATAATTTCCACAATCATACTGTGTAATTCATTCTTCTAGTCGACTAGCATACTAATTGTGTACAAACACTGTATGGTCGGATGAAAGGTTTTGTACCTACATTTTTACCGGTATTGTGACATTTTTGTATTGTATTTTTAGAGGGCAGTAATGCTTAGTATTCACTGTTTTAGTATACGGGCTAAAACAGACAACAAACAAAAACAGTATCTCTGTTTCCTCTTAGTCACTAAATAAATGTTAACGTGCAATCATCCTTGTGCTCACAGCAGTGCACAAACACAGTATCTATGGACAATCCATTAATAACAGTCTAGGAGGCCAGGCCAGGTCCAGACTAATTCCACATTGTCAATAGCCCCAGTTATCCCATTCATCTCAATTAGCAGTGTAGGCTATGGTCTCAAAAGGGCAGCTGTAAACGTTGTAATGATGTTATAGTAGGGTCCTGGGCCCCCGCAGGTTGAAGTTTGTCCTGAATCTTGCCCTGGAGGCAGAACTGAGCCATTTCAACTAGATGGGCCAGCTACAAAGTCAAAATTGTCAATATCATAAAGGTTAGGGTTGGCAATGTGTTTAGGGTTAAGGTTAGGTTTAAAATCCGATTTTATGAATTTGTGCCTGTGCCAGCTAGTGACCACTTTGCAGAGCTTCCTTCAGTTTGCAGAGCTTCCTTCCTTCCTGACAATAAATGCCAACCTGCTGCCAGCTGCCCACTGTTCACACGTACCTTGGCATACTATCCCTAGCTGCAAACAAAACAAAGGTTGAGTGTCATGAATATGTTGCATAATGTGGTGCGGTACTGTAACAATAATCTCTATGTAGGCTAAATAGGCCATGTTTAACACTTTTATACAAAATCAACAGAACAGTTTTGAAGTTGATAATCTAGAGTGGAGGGTCCTTGGTGATTGATTGACAGGTATTGTGCTGTCATTTGATGTCACTGATGTTCTGAAAGAGCTGCAAAATCTGGACACCTACAAATCAGCCGGGCTAGACATCTGGACCCTTTCTTTCTAAAATGATCTGCCGAAATTGTTGCAACCCCTATTACTAGCCTGTTCAACCTCTCTTTCGTGTCGTCTGAGATTCCCAAAGATTGGAAAGCAGCTGCGGTCATCCCCCTCTTCAAAGGGGGACTCTTGACCCAAACTGCTACAGACCTATATCTATCCTACCCTGCCTTTCTACGGTCTTCGAAAGCCAAGTTAACAAACAGATCACCGGCCATTTTGAATCCCACCGCACCTTCTCCCCTGTGCAATCTGGTTTCAGAGCTGGTCAGAGCACCTCAGTCACGCTCAAGGTCCTAAACGATATCTTAACCGCTATCGATAAGAAACAATACTGTGCAGCCGTATTCATTGACCTGGCCAAGGCTTTCGACTCTGTCAATCACCACATCCTCATCGGCAGACTCAACAGCCTTGGTTTCTCAAATGATTGCCTCGCCTGGTTCACCAACTACTTCTCTGATAGAGTTCAGTGTGTCAAATCGGAGGGCCTGTTGTCCGGGCGTCTGGCAGTCTATGGGGGTGCCACAGTGTTCAATTCTTGGGCCGACTCTCTTCTCTGTATACATCAATGATGTCGCTCTTGCTGCTGGTGAGTCTCTGATCCACCTCTACACAGATGACACCATTCTGTATACTTCTGGCCCTTCTTTGGACACTGTGTTAACAACCCTCCAGACGAGCTTCAATGCCATACAACTCTCCTTCTGTGGCTTCCAACTGCTCTTAAATACAAGTAAAACTAAATGCATGCTCTTCAACAGATCGCTGCCTGCACCTGCCCGCCCGTCCAGCATCACTACTCTGGACGGTTCTGATATGTGGACAACTACAAATATCTAGGTGTCTGGTTAGACTGTAAACTCTCCTTACAGACTCACATCAAACATCTCCAATCCAAAGTTTACTCTAGAATTGGCTTCCTATTTCGCAACAAAGTATCCCTCACTCATGCTGCCAAACATACCCTCCTAAAACTGACCATCCTACCGATCCTCGACTTCGGCGATGTCATTTACAAAATAGCCTCCAATACTCAACTCAATAAATTGGATGCAGTCTATCACAATGCCAACTGTTTTGTCACCAAAGCCCCATATACTACCCACCACTGCGACCTGTATGCTCTCGTTGGCTGGCCCTCGCTTCATTCCTGTCGCCAAACCCACTGGCTCCAGGTCATCTACAAGACCCTGCTAGGTAAAGTCCCCCCTTATCTCAGCTCGCTGGTCACCATAGCAGCACCCACCTGTAGCATGCGCTCCAGCAGGTATATCTCTCTGGTCACCCCCAAAACCAATTCTTCCTTTGGCCGCCTCTCCTTCCAGTTCTCTGCTGCCAATGACTGGAACGAACTACAAAAATCTTTGAAACTGGAAACACATCTCCCTCACTAGCTTTAAGCACCAGCTGTCAGAGCAGCTCACAGATTACTGCACCTGTACATAGACCATCTATAATTTAGCCCAAACAACTCCCTCTTCCCCTACTGTATTTATTTTGCTCCTTTGCACCCCATTATTTATATTTCTACTTCGCACATTCTTCCACTGCAAATCTACCATTCCAGTGTTTTACTTGCTATATTCGCCACCGTGGCCTTTTTCTGCCTTTACCTCCCTTATCTCACCTCATTTGCTCACATCGTATATAAACTTATTTTTCTACTGTATGTTTGTTTTACTCCATGTGTAACTCTGTGTTGTTGTATGTGTCAAACTGCTTTGGTTTATCTTGGCCAGGTCGTAATTGTAAATGAGAACTAGTTCTCAACTTCCCTACCTGGTTAAATAAAAAAGGTTGGTAAGAGGGTAATAGCTGTTCCACAGCAGGGAAATCACAATGGGGTGCCCACTGTCCAGACTTCTGGGTCTGATATAATAAACACATGGGCTATCCTCGCGACTGTAGTCTATATAACTATAATGATGTAAAAAACAACAACAACACGGGGGAACCTAAGGTGAACTGCACTCCCGTATGCCAAAGAGAGAAGATGAGATTGTCATTTATACGAACCAAAGGTCAAAACAGATTGAATTCTCCATGTAGAAGGGAAAGTAAAGCCAGAAATACCTTAATCTCCATGAAATGGAACTTAAAGGTTGGCTAGCCGCTCTGCTGCGAACTCCACTGGGAATTCATATCTTGGCTTACACATATTGTGGAAACACAAAAATAGTTTTTGGCCATGCATACCCATTATCTAAGGCAGCCTGGGGAATGGGTTAATTTTAATACCTCCCTCTCTCCTAACTCGTTGGTATCTGAAATGACGCTGGGGAACTTAGGTGGTGAAATGTTCTCTTATGACAGCATGTTGGACTTAGTTTAATTGACTTCACAGCTCTGACTGGCTTGACACCTGAGAGAACAAGTTCTTTTTTGAGGCTCTAATTTAGCACAACTCCCTTACCTCTCAGGCTGTGTCCCAAATGGCACTGTATTCCCTTTGTAGTGCACTACTTTTGACCAGGGCCCCATTTTTGGCTTTGGTCAAAAGTAGTGCACTATGTAGGAAATAGGGTGCCATTTGGGACGCATGCTGTGCCATCCCAAAAGTCTCTTCAGTCACTCTTACATTTCATCCTTCTCCTACTCCTACTAGTGTTGAAAAATGATGACAACTTTCCCAGGATTTTCAGTAGTCCCGGTTGGAAGACTGGAATCGGGTATGAATACGCAGGAAATCCAGAATCTTCCCACCAAAATGTCAGGAAAAGAGTTTTGAGAATGTTACTATAATGTTTTTACCTTAATCCAGACATTATCTCAACAAAGCTCTGAACTCCATATTTGGCTATAACCAGAGATGATATAGATCCAGTTTTAACCAGAGATGATATAGATCCAGCTCTAACCAGAGATGATACAGATCCAGTTCCAACCAGAGATGATCCAGTTCCAACCAGAGATGATACAGATCCAGTTCCAACCAGAGATGATACAGATCCAGTTCCAACCAGAGATGATACAGATCCAGTTCCAACCAGAGATGATACAGATCCAGTTCCAACCAGAGATGATACAGATCCAGTTCCAACCAGAGATGATACAGATCCAGTTCCAACCAGAGATGATACAGATCCAGTTCCAACCAGAGATGATACAGATCCAGTTCCAACCAGAGATGATACAGATCCAGTTCCAACCAGAGATGATACAGTGGGGCAAAAATAAAAGACACCCTATAAAAGACACCTGTCCATAACCTCAAACAGTCACACTCCAAACTCCATTATGGCCAAGACCAAAGAGCTGTCAAAGGACACCAGAAACAAAATTGTAGACCTGCACCAGGCTGGGAAGACTGAATCTGCAATAGGTAAGCAGCTTGGTTTGAAGAAATCAACTGTGGGAGCAATTATTAGGAAATGGAAGGCATACAAGACCACTGATAATCTCCCTCGATCTGGGGCTCCACGCAAGATCTCACCCCGTGGGGTCAAAATGATCACAAGAACGGTGAGCAAAAATCCCAGTACCACACGGGGGGAACTAGTGAATGACCTGCAGAGAGCTGGGACCAAAGTAACAAAGCCTACCATTGGTAACACACTACGCCGCCAGGGACTCAAATCCTGCAGTGCCAGACGTGTCCCCCTGCTTAAGCCAGTACATGTCCAGGCCCGTCTGAAGTTTGCTAGAGAGTATTTGGATGATCCAGAAGAAGATTGGGAGAATGTCATATGGTCAGATGAAACCAAAATATAACTTTTTGGTAAAATCTCAACTTGTCGTGTTTGGAGGACAAAGAATGCATCCAAAGAACACCATACCTACTGTGAAGCATGGGGGTGGAAACATCCTGCTTTGGCGCTGTTTTTCTGCAAAGGGACCAGGACGACTGATCCGTGTAAAGGAAAGAATGAATGGGGCCATGTATCGTGAGATTTTGAGTGAAAACCTCCTTCCATCAGCAAGGGCATTGAAGATGAAACGTGGCTGAGTCTTTCAGCATGACAATGATCCCAAACACACCGCCCAGGCAACAAAGGAGTGGCTTCGTAAGAAGCATTTCAAGGTCCTGGAGTGGCCTAGCCAGTCTCCAGATCTCAACCCCATAGAAAATCTTTGGAGGGAGTTGAAAGTCCGTGTTGCCCAGAAACAGCCCCAAAACATCACTGCTCTAGAGGAGATCTGCATGGAGGAATGGGCCAAAATACCAGCAACAGTGTGTGAAAACCTTATGAAGACTTACAGAAAATGTTTGACCTCTGTCATTGCCAACAAAGGGTATATAACAAAGTATTGAGAAACTTTTGTTATTGACCAAATACTTATTTTCCACCATAATTTGCAAAAAAATCATTAAAAATCCTACAATGTGATTTTCTGGATTTTTTTCTTCTCATTTTGTCTGTCATAGTTTAAGTGTACCTATGATGACAATTACAGGCCTCATCTTTTTAAGTGGGAGAACTTGCACAATTGGTGGCTGACTAAACACTTTTTTGCCCCACTGTATGGATCCAGTTCAATGTAGTGATCTGGTAAGTATCCCATTTTGGCACCAAACATCATGTGAAAATAACATTATTATTTGCATTCTTACATGAAGGTTCATTATCTTGGAATGTTTGTGAACATGATGACTATTTAGTTTGCTGCACTCTATATCAATGGTTCTGGTACTGGGTCTAACTGCATGAATCATACTGAAGCAATTCAGGGATTATTGGAATGTCACATATTCAGATAAGAATGCTTGAAAAAGTAGACTCTCAGCTTGAAGGAATTTTCATTTGGCAGTCTCTCAAAGCTTGCCTAAATTCTTGAAACTGGTCTAGACCTATTAGTAATATAAAAAGGTTTGTATTAAACCCCCCTCTCTCTCTTCCAGTAAAGGCAGTATGTTCCATATCCGGAACTGGCGGGTACAGACCCAGAATGCTGAAAGGTACCAGGGCTGATGCTAAACTGAAGCCCCTACTCTCTGGTGTCCTGAAAATCCGGGCCTGCTGGTTCCATGCCCCTCACCCCAACGGATGCCCCCTGCCGGCCGAGGAGTGTGACTTTGCCCGTTGAGCCGACGACCTTCAACCTTCCACCAGACTACTCAAGAAAATGAAGAACTCAAATTAAACGCACGATTCAGTTTAGACCGTTGCTTTATTTTTATTTGACTTGTTTTTATTTATGCTGTGAAACGATGGTACACAAACACCTGTGACTACAAAGTAATTTGTACATACTTGGTTGTAATTTATTGGACTTTTCAGACCTAAATCTGGTTAGATACGGTACTTTTGAGTTTGTAATCGGGGAGCAAGCTTTGCTATTTGTTTTGCACATCGCAAATATAACATCTAAAATATAAACATCCTATTGTCTTTATTACCTCACAAAAACAGGTCAGAAGGAAGGACATGGGCTTAAAACTGTAAATGTCAGGGACATTAATTATGTATTGGGTAGTGTTCGGGGGGTGTCCTGTGTGCTGCTCTCTGTGTTCCCGTCTGTGTTCTTCTAACCCCTGGGCTCGTAACCATGTGGCTCAAAGGTCATATGGAGGCAGTAGAGGGCTGTCGTGTCTTTGGCTATGCCGGATTAAGTGATATGACATGCTATTCTATAAAATAATTTCTCCGTAATTAATATTACATGATTGAGCTAATCATGTAAATGTAATTAACTAGAGAGTCGGGCACCACAAAAAAAATATTTATAGAGCTGTTATCTTCCGAATAAACTCTTAAAGACCTAGTAATATTGTACATCAATAGCAGTCAATATTAATCGTCATCTTAATTCAGTCTCATCTGAAAGTTGTAAATTCTTGGTTACCTGCACGAACCCTGGCTAACAAGTTGAACCAACAATACAAAATTGGGTTTAATTATTTATTTACTAAATACCTAACCAATTACACATACACATAATTAAATCATAACTTGATTACAAATTACGTCATAAAGGAAAACGTCCCTAGCGGGCGGAACAGATATGACAGCTTGTTACACAAAAGAAAAGGGGCTAGGCTTGAGTGAAAGAGCGGGAAGACTGTGGAGCAAAGGGCGAAGCTGTGCTATCGTAAATACAGTATCTTATGCATTCTAAATTACCGCCCATTTGGAAAAGGAAAATGCAATAAATATTTACTCTGAGCTGCACTTCGGTAGGTTGGTGTTAGATGGAAGGCCGTGTTGTCCAACCGAGTCCTTTGTTCTTTTGAAGAATGTCTCTGCTGGTAAATTGAATACGTTGTAACGTCGTTGTGTGGTAGACGGGATACTCTGTCTGTTCCTTCCTAACCCTTGTTTGCAGCTGCTGTTGCCAACTCAACGGCTAGGAGGTATCACCTCTGTAGTGAATAAGAGTTCAAAGTTCATACCATTTGCAACCAAAGCTCACGCTGATGTTGGCTTCGTTCTGTAGTTATTATCTGAACCATTCTGACATCGGATCGTCTTCCTCACGTCCTCGGAACAGAATTGTTATATTGTCGTCAAGGGCTTATATAGGAAGGGAGAGGAGGGCTTGTTTGAGAAGTTTTATAGCCCATGTCCCTTCACAGTGGCAGGCCACTGATTGAGCAGCCCTATCTTATGAAAACCCAAATCTCACATTTTAGAAGCTAAAATCACATTTCATCCCATCACAAATAATTTCATATTCAAACATTTAAAATGAACAACAATTCCATGTGAATCTGATAACTCTGATGTGTAGACTTTCCAATGTAGAGTTTGTCATCTTATCATTGATGACAATGTCTCAGATGACAACCGAACTGACATCATATTCATTAAGTGCCACCGCATATGTTCCATTGGTCGGATTACCAGAATATAGTTCATTTCCCCCCACCTTCTGATGTTCTCAGAATCTCTATGTTAACCAAGGGTTTTGCAAATGTAACATCAGTAGGGTAGAGAGAGGAAAAGGGGGGGAAGAGGTATTTATGACTCATAAACCTACCCCCCCAGGCCAACGTCATGACAGGGACCACCATGGTGTCAGGAGATGTCTACTGCCATCCAGGACCTCTACACCAGGTGGTATCAGAGGAAGGCCCTAAAAATGGTCAAAGACCCCAGCCACCCCAGTCAAAGACTGTTCTCTCTACTATCGCATGGCAAGCGGTACCGGAGTGCCAAGTCTAGGACAAAAAGGCTTCTCAATAGTTTTTACCCCCAAGCCATAAGACTCCTGAACAGGTAACCCCCCCCCCCAACCCCTCTTTTACGCTGCTGCTACTCTGTTTAACATATATGCATAGTCACTTGATCTATACATTAATGTAAATACTACCTCAATTGGGCCAACCAACCAGTGCTCCCGCACATTGGCTAACCGGGCTATCTGCATTGTGTCCCGCCAACCCCTCTTTTACTCTACTGCTACTCTGTTCATCATGTATGCATAGTAACTTTAACCATATCTACATGAACATACTACCTCAATCAGCCTGACTAACCGGTGTCTGCATATAGCCTCGCTACTGTATATAGCCTGTTTTTTTATTGTTGTTTTATTTCTTTACTTACCAATTGTTCACCTAATACTGTTTTTGCACTATTGGTTAGAGCCTGTAAGTAAGCATTTCACTGTATGGTCTACACTTGTTGTATTCGGCGCACATGACAAATAAACTTTGCTTTGATTTGATCGCAGTCTCTCCACAGACACCTGTACCTGTACCTGTATGTCAGTTGTGTTCAAAAAATTATTCTGCACATCTGTGGATTTGTAGGTCAGCCTGAGTGCTAGTCTCTTTTCTACTTAGCTATCGTTGGGTCAGCTAGCGCCTTGTACCTGTGACTGCATTACAGCCTTGCTAAAATCACATTGAAATGACATTATATTTGTCACATGCGCCGAATACAACAGATGTAGACCTTACTGTGCAATACTTACTTACATGTCTTTAACCAACAACGCGGTTTTAAGAAAATAGAATAAACTAAAGTAAAAAAGAAAAAGAAACACAATAACAATAATGAGGCTATATTCAGGGGGCACCAGTACCCCTTCTGGTATTATAGTTTAATAAACAATTTTTGTGTGAATATTTCTATTGGGATTGGGTATTTAGCATGAATGCAAACACACAAGCACTACATCTACTTGACTTTCCAATGGAGGACACATCTATTATCAATCTATGTGAAGCCTGCCACCTTATTTTCCCAGCCATAGCTATCGAGAGCGTGCAGAGCTCAGATTTGTTCTATTCACTCTCTTCCTGATCTGAAGGTGATGTTCAAAGGGACAGCCTGCTGGATAACCTTGCTGAGGCCTGTTGCTGTCTCTGAATAGTAACAAAGATATATATGATTCTGCTTATAGGGGAATAATAGGATGAAGTTGTTCCTAGAGGGCCTATAGACACTGATGTAATGTCCGTTTTGTAGTCGCCACAGGAGACAAGATAGGACCAAACAACACTGAAAGCCAATGGTGTCTGTTGATGAAGACACCCTCTAGCTGAGCATGAAGAAACAACGGTGGACAAAACCTGATGATTGTGACCCAGTGAGCTTCTCCATGTAGGTGAAGGAGCCCTCAGGAGAATGACCTTCCTGGAAGGACCGGGGGAGAGAATCATGCTGAATTACACTACTATAGACATGATGGACATTGAATTGGCCCTGGGGGCGGATGTGTGAAAGCTTGTAGTACTCATGAATGATGACTGTTTCCAGTTGTACACTGATGGGTGGGCTTTAATGACCTGAGCAAGCTACTACACCACAGCATCTCCACCTCTACCCCTTCTTATTTTCCTCACTTCCTCCATACACCTGAGAGAAATCAATTAATTAAGAGCCCTGCCTGCATTGCAGGTCTGCCAAGATCCAAACAGCCCATCAACCCGCTGCCTCACCCTGGCGAGGCGCGTGACGTGTCCGGGAAGTGCCACACAGACCCCCCACCCTCCCGTTTTTGCTCTCTCAGTGACCCATTGACCCCATGGCCTTCCCGACCTTCTGACCGGCACAACTAAGATTGATTGGCGCTCCCTCGACGAGTTGATGCCCCAGTGGTGTGTAAACAAACAAAGCATACAAGCCTGGCTTAAAAGAATGCATCACCACGCCAACCACAACAATAGCAGCAAATGAGCCATTGCCAAGCCTCCTTTTGTGTGTGTGTGTGTGTGTGTGTGTGTGTGTGTGTGTGTGTGTGTGTGTGTGTGTGTGTGTGTGTGTGTGTGTGTGTGTGTGTGTGTGTGTGTGTGTGTGTGTGTGTGTGTGTGTGTGTGTGTGTGAGAGAGAGAGAGAGAGAGAGAGAGAGGAAGCCCAGAGACTCAGTCTCTGCATCTGAGAAGAAAGAGAGAGAATGATGTAAAAAATAAAAAGAACGAAGAGAGAAAAAATTGGCGCTTAGGCCTGAATGTAGGTCAGGGAGAAGTGGCCATATTCTCTCAAAGAAAGATCACAAATGACTTTCACCTTCATGTGTTATTCATTATGTTGCACACACAAATGTCTCTTGTTCATAGGGGCATAAACTGTCAAACCGTATCAACATCTATACTTTTTCTATGATTGCTATTTGGAGGATAGCAAGCAACCAGTTAGTTTCAGTTCATGTTGTTTTCTCAAAATGGATGAAAGTGGTTTTGTCTGCAGTGTATATATATATTTTTTCAAGTGGTACATAGTAAATCATGTGGTATTTAAGACAAGTTCCCCTCAATGTAGCTGAAAGTTCAACATTTATTTAACTCCCTACGTCGATTCACTGTTCATCCCAACACGTGTACTTGTAGGCTACAGTATCATGTGTGTGTTGTGTACTGTGGAGGAGGGAGTCTTAAGTTTCTCCAGCTGGAGAAGGTCTCTCTCTCTGGCTGGGCCGCTCAGACAGTTGGAACGCACAGCGATCCCATGTGGTCAGACTGAGGGTCATTGGCACCGAGCGGTTCACTAAACGGTGAACATCACACTCCAAAAAGACCCCAAGATTTACGGCTGGGTTGTTGTGGGGGAATGTTTTTATTACTGAAGGGTTTGGCTCGTGAGTGAAATGAATGTCGTTCACACAAGTAAACCATCCTCAAAAAGTAACAGAAAATCCATAAATCCCAACTGTAAAAAGATCACTAAAATATTTAGTCTACTGTTGCTTGACAGGCCTTAAATTGGCCTGTCATCAGCATAAAAATAGCCACTTTTCCTAAAACAGAGCTAATTCTAATTTCTACATTTTTTTTCTTTAGAAAGAGTGTAGAATTCATATTTTCATCCCTTCATAATGAGACTAGCCACAGTTTATGCAACAGCAGTAATACACCTAGTAAATATTGAATGTGAAACATGAGTCTAATGGCTTACTGTATAGGCTAACTCCACACTGGATATCCAGGGTCAGATCCAAACCAACAAGATAACAATACAAAATGTCAATTAGTCATTATTTAATGAGGAAGTGGAGCAGTATAAACATGATTATCCATTTTGTGTGGTAAAGATACACGAGAGATAGAGGTCGAGGTCAAGAAAAGTTCAGACAACAGACGTTGTTATACAATGCCTGTTTGCATTGCAGCTGGACTGGTAATGTTTACACCCTTGTGGGTCCCAGTGAAGGGTTTGTAGGGTCTACTAGGCCCTGTTCCAAAACCTTGAGGAAGGAAGGATGCATTTTAATAGCATTTGAACATGGCCCTAGTTCCTCCTGTTACACATTAAATACAGTGCCTTAGGGAACTATTCAGACCCTTTACTTTTCCCACATTTTGTTACATTACAGCCTTATTCTAAAATGTATTAAATAAAACATATTCCTCAGCAATCTACACACAATACCCCATAATGACAAAGCAAAAATGGTTTAGACATTTTAGCAAATGTATTAAAAATAAAGTATTCAGACCCTTTGCTATGAGTCTCGAAATCGAGCTCAGGTTCATCCTGTTTCCATTGAGCACCCTTGAGATGTTTCTACAACTTTGAGTCCACCTGTGGTATATTCAATTGATTAGACAAGTTTTGGAAAGGCAGACACCTGGCTATATAAAGGTCCCACAGTTGAGAGTGCATGTCAGAGCAAAAACCAAGCCACGAGGTCGAAGGAATTGTCTGTCGAGCTCTGAGACAGGATTGTGTCAAGGCACAGATCTGGGGAAGGGTACCGAAAAATGGCTTCAGCATTGAATGTCCCCAAGAACAGAGTGGCCTCCATCCTTCTTAAATGGAAGCCAAACTGAGCAATCGGAAGAACGGCCTTGGTCAGGAAGGTGACCAAGAACCCGATGGTCTCTCTGACAGAGTGGAGATGGGAGAAACTTCCTCTGTTGAGATGGGAGAAACTTTCAGAAGGACAACCATCTCTGCAGCACTCGACCAATCAGGCCTTTGTGGTAGATGGCCAGATGGAAGCCACTGCTCAGTAAAAGGCACATGACAGCCCTCTTGGAGTTTGCCAAAAGGCACTTTAAGCCTCTTAGACCATGAGAAAGAAGATTCACTGGTCTGATGAAACCAAGATTGAACTCTTTGGCCTGAATGCCAAGCGTAATGTCTGAAGGAAACCTGGCATCATCCCTACGGGGAATCATGGTGGTAGCAGAATCATGATGTGGGGGGATGTTTTTCAGGGACTGGGAGACAAGTCAGTATTGAGACAAAGATGAACGGAGCCAAGTACAGAGAGATCCTTGATAAAAACCCGCTCCAGAGGGCTCAGGACCTCAGACTGGGGTGAAGGTTCACCTTCCAATAGGACAACGACCCTAAGCACACGGCCAAGACAACGCAGGAGTGGCTTCGGGACAAGTATCTGAAAGCCCTTGAGTGGGCCAGCAAGAGCATGGACTGAACCCGATTGAACATCTCTGGAGACACCTGCAAATATGTAGCTGTGTAGCAACACTCCCAATCCAACCTGACAGAGCTTAAGATGATCTGCAGAGAAGAATGGGAGAAACTCCCCAAATAGAAGTGTGCCAAGCTTGTAGCTTCATACCCAAGAAGACTCGATGCTGTATTCGCTGCCAAAGGTGCTTCAACAAAGTACTGAGTAAAGGGTCTAAATACTTATGTAAATGTGATATTTCAGTTTATTTTTTGTTGTACATGCTTTTGTTTTGTCATTATTGACTATTGTGTGTAGATTGTTGATGGGAATTTTTTTTTTTTTAATCCATTTTAGAATAAGGCTGTAATGTAACAAAATGTGGAAAAAGTCAAGAGGTCTGAATACTTTCCGAAGGCACTGTATATGCAAATGTTTTTATTCATTTGAAACAGACTGTATGTACATCCTAAATGGATAATTAGTAATTGTGCAACAATATAAGAGCCTGTTTCTTTAATTCCTCTGTAAATGTATCACTATACCCTAA
Source organism: Oncorhynchus mykiss (assembly GCF_057628025.1). Taxonomy (NCBI): domain Eukaryota; kingdom Metazoa; phylum Chordata; class Actinopteri; order Salmoniformes; family Salmonidae; genus Oncorhynchus; species Oncorhynchus mykiss. Next base: position 45,377,793 of record NC_143042.1, on the reverse strand, counting down.
CTATACTGAACAAAAATATAAAGTCAACATGTAAAGTGTTGGTCCCATGTTTCATGAACTGAAATAAAAGATCCCAGAAATGTTCCTTAAGCACAAAAAGTAGATTTCTCTCAAATTGTGAGCACAAATTGGTTTACATACCTGTCAGTGAGCATTTCTCGTTTGCCAAGATAATGCATCCACCTGACAGGTGTGGCATATCAACAAGCTGATTAAACTACATGATCATTACACAGGTCCACCTTGTGCTGGGGACAATAAAAGGTCACTCTAAAATGTGCAGTTTTGTCACACAACACAATGCCACAGATGTCTCAAGCTTTGATGGAACGTGCAATTGGCATGCTGACTGCACAAATATCCAACAAAGCTGTTGCTAGATAATTTAATGTTAATTGCTCTACCATAAGCCGCCACCAATGTCGTTTTATAGAATTCGTCAGTACGTCCAACCAACCTCACAACCGCAGACCACGTGTAACCACGCCAGCCCAGGACCTCCACATCTGGCTTCTTCACCTGCGGGATCGTCTGAGACCAACCTGGACAGCTGATGAAAGTGGGGAGTATTTCTGTCTGTAATAAAAGCCCTTTTGTGGAGAAAAAAATCATTCTGATTGGCTGGCTCAATGTTAAAACAGCCAGCTTCAGTCAGCTGATTCTAGCCATTCTTTATGGTTAGTTCTAGTCTCCTATTCAGAGGACACCAACTTTTGTTAGTGTCTTATTCGTCAATACCTATCACCACATCTCGTTCAGCCTATCAGCAACCTCGATTCCCGTGACTTCAGTTTCATTTGATCTATGACCAAAGCACGCCGTTTGGTCAGAAACGTGTTAACCCAATCCTGATGAGCACTTCCACAGTTTCCCTTCTGCTGAACTTTTCCTCCTTTGGACTGAATCTCTGTATGTCTGATGTTTAATTGTGCTTGCATCTAAACGTAAGTGAGAGATCTGTGTCATGTTATGTGGAGCTAAGTTTTGTGATTTATTGTGTGTAATTACCATGTGTTGAGCTTGTTAGCTAGCTCGCGCTCCAGCTAGCGTAGCACCATGGTTAGCATTTTGCATTGGAATGCATGAGCATTTTAGCATGACTGTTAGCGATTAGTGGTTTGTTAGCATTGTCCATTTATGGTGCTAGGCTATTTCCTATTCTATACAGTCGAAGTTGGAAGTTTACATACACTTAGGTTGGAGTCATTAAAACATATTTTTCAACCACTCCACAAATGTATTTTGGCAAGTCGGTTAGGACATCTACTTTGTGCATGACACAATTAATTTTTCCAACAATTAATTACAGACAGATTATTTCACTTATAGTTCACTGTATCACAATTCCAGTGGGTCAGAGGTTTACATACACGAAGTTGACTGTGCCTTTTAACAGCTTGGAAAATTCCAGAAAAGGATGTCATGGCTTTAGAAATTTCTGTTAGGCTAATTGACATGATTTGCGTGAATTGGAGATGTACCTGTGGATGTATTTCAAGGCCTACCTTCAAACTCAGTGCCTCTTTGCTTGACATCATGGGGAAATCAAATGTAATCAGCCAAGACCTCAGAAAGAAAATTGTAGACCTCCACAAGTCGGATTCATCCTTGGGAGCAATTTCCAAATGCCTGAAGGCACCGCGTTCATCTGTACAAACAATAGTACACAAGTATAAACACCATGGGACCAAGCAGCCGTCATACTGCTCAGGAAAGAGACTAGTTTGGTCTCCTAGAGATGAACGTACTTTGGTGCGAAAAGTGCAAATCATTCCCAGAGCAACAGCAAAGAACGTTGTGAAGATGCTGGAGGAAACGGGTACAAAATATCTACATCCACAGTAAAACGAGTCCTATATCGACATAACCTGAAATGGTGCTCAGCAAGGAAGAAGCCACTGCTCCAAAACAGCCATAAAAATGCCAGACTACGGTTTGCAACTGCACATGGGGACAAAGATCGTACTTTGGAAAAAAGTCTGAAAGGTCTGATGAAACAAAAACAGAACTGTTTGGCCATCATTATGTTTGGAGGAAAAGGGGGAGGCTTGCCGAAGAATACCATACCAACCGTGAAGCACGGGGGTGGCAGCATCATGCTGTGGGGGTGCTTTGATACAGGAGGGGACTGGTGCACTTCACAAAATAGATTGCATCATGAGGAGGGAAAATGATGTGGATATATTGAAGCAACATCTCAAGACATCAGTCAGGAAGTTAAAGCTTGGTCATACTGTAAATGTGTCTTCCAAATGGACAATGACCCCAAGCATGCTTCCAAAGCTGTGGCAAAATGGCTTAAGGACAACAAAGTCAAGGTATTGGCGTAGTCATCGCAAAGCCCTTTTTTAAAAAAAATGTTTCACCTTTATTTAACCAGGTAGGCTAGTTGAGAACAAGTTCTCATTTACAACTGCGACCTGGCCAAGATAAAGCAAAGCAGTAGAGTGTGCAAATGAGGCAAGATAAGGGAGATAAGGCAATAAATAGGCCATAGTGGCGAAATAATTACAATTTAGCAATTTAACACTGGAGTGATAGATGTGCAGAAGATGAATATGCAAGTAGAGATACTGGGGTGCAAAGGAGCAACAACAAAAAAATCACAGTATTTTTATGAGGCAGTTGAATGGGCTATTTACAGATGGGCTATGTACAGGTGCAGTGATCTGTGAGCTGCTCTGACAGCTGGAGCTTAAAGTTAGTGAGGGAGATATGGGTCTCCAGCATCAGTGATTTTTGCAATTCGTTCCAGTCATTGGCAGCAGAGAACTGGAAGGAAAAGAGGCCAAAGGAGGAATTGGCTTTGGGGGTGACCAGTGAAATATACAGTGCCTTGCGAAAGTATTTGGCCCCCTTGAACTTTGCGACCTTTTGCCACATTTCAGGCTTCAAACATAAAGATATAAAACTGTATTTTTTTGTGAAGAATCAACAACAAGTGGGACACAATCATGAAGTGGAACGACATTTATTGGATATTTCAAACTGTTTTAACAAATCAAAAACTGAAAAATTGGGCGTGCAAAATTATTCTCATTTATCTGAACCATGAGTGGTCAGATGTGTGTGCGATGTGTGAATGTGGACATCTTCTTTCATTAAACTTCCCCTAACCTGGACATCCGCCTTATCCTTGTTCTGACTGGACATTCTGTAGTGGTTGCTACCGGCCTTAAACCAGCACCTAATAATTCTTATTACATTCATGGTCCTTCGATTTTCTACAACCCTGCCCCTATTTTTCAGCCAGCCATGTGAAATCCATAGATTAGGGCTTCATTTATTTATTTCAATTGACTGATTTCCTTATATCAAATCAAAATCAAATAAAATGTTATTTTCACATGCGCCGAATACAAAAGGCATTTCACCTTACAGTGAAATGGATACTTACAAGCCCTTAACCAACAATGCAGTTTTAAGAAAATACCACAAAAAAAGAGAGAAGAATAACAAATAATTAAAGAGCAGCAGTAAATTACAATAGCGGGGCTATATACAGGGGGTTCCGGTACAGAGTTAATGTGTGGGGGCACCGGTGTCGAGGTAATTGAGGTAATATGTACATGTAGGTAGAGTTGTTAAAGTGACTATGCATAGATAATAACAGAGAGTAGCAGCAGCGTAGAAGGGAGGGGGGGGCGGCAATGCAAATAGTCTGGGTAGCCATTTGATTAGCTGTTCAGGAGTCTTATGGTTTGGAGAAAGAAGCTGTTTATGGCTTGGAGGTAGACGTTGTTAAGAAGTCTCTTGGACCTAAACTCGGCTCTCCGGTACCGTTGCCGTGAACCTTTTTTGTGGGATACACATAAGGCAATTCTAGGTCTTGTAGCATATTTTGGTTAAACTATCCCCAATTCAATGGAATTGCAACCCTCTGCATGCACAGTGCATTCTTCCATCACATGTGCTCTCAAGATCTTGCACACTAATGAGATGCTATTGAGCCCACACTACTACCCTGTCTGAGCCAAGGACTTTCTGGTAAATTTTGATTACAGTATTGGGTGGGGTGAATATATTTTATACGACATACATTATTTTTTTTGTAACTAGTAAATAGGAGCCTACAGTAAAGTGTGTTTAAATCATTTCTAACTTGTTAACAATTTCTGCTAGTTAGTTTTAACTACCATGTGGGTTTTAGCTTGCTTGAGCCTGCTAACTGAGGAGTGTTAATTCACTTGTTTCCATACATGTTTCATTTTAAAACATTTATCTTACAAAGGAGTTGTTTAATCTTAATCTTTAATCTTAAGCTTAACTATTTATCTGTACATGGAATTGTATGCAATTATTTTTTAACTCATTTTTTTCTAGTCTTTACAGGAAAATGCCACGGGCACTATCTGATGTGTGGAGACACTGTAGCTAATGTAAAAGGAAAAGCTGAAAATGATGAATCAGACACCTTATCGATAGCAGCAGCTCATGGTCCTCCTGGAATCAGATGTTTTTTTGACTCAAAGAAGAAACGTAGTCAGAGAAATTCTGATGAATGTCTTGCTCGAGCTGTGTATGCAACTGGTTCACTTCTGATGCTCACAGGCAATGTGTTTTGGAAGAGATTTCTGAATGTTCTTCGCCCAGCGTACACCACTCCAACCAGACATGCTTTATCTACAAATTTGCTGGATGCAGAGTTCAACAGAGTTCAAGTGAAGGTCAAGCAAATCATAGAGAAAGCAGACTGTATTGCGATCATCTCTGATGGGTGGTTGAATGTTCGTGGGCAAGGAATAATTAACTACATCTCCACTCCTCAACCAGTATTCTACATGAGCACAAACACAAGGGACAACAGACACACCGGTCTCTACATTGCAGATGAGCTGAAGGCAGTCATCAATGACCTTGGACCACAGAAGGTATTTGCACTGGTGACAGACAATGCTGTGAACATGAAGGCTGCTTGGTCTAAAGTGGAGGAGTCCTACCCTCACATCACACCCATTGACTGTGCTGCTCATGCATTGAATCTGCTCCTCAAGGATATTATGGCACTGAAAATAATGGATACACTCTACAAGAGAGCCAAGGAAATGCGTAGGTATGTGAAGGGTCATCAAGTTATAGCAACAATCTACCTCACCAAGCAAAGTGAGAAGAATAAGAGCACCACATTGAAGTTGCCCAGCAACACCCATTGGGGAGGTGTTGTCATCATGTTTGACAGACTTCTGGAGGGGAAGGATTCTCTACAAGAAATGCCCATATCACAGTCTGCCGAAATGCACAGCCCCATCAAGAGGATCCTCCTGGATGACGTATTTTGGGAGAAAGTGATAAGCAGCCTGTAACCTATCCTAGCCATTGCACAGTGCCCCCCCCCCCCCCTCCCTTAGGAGAGAGAGAGACTGTACAGAGTTATGCTGAGAGACACTCCTCCTTTCGATCCCGTCCTTTATGTTAATTGATGTCATCAAAACATTGTGCCTCCGGCTCTGTGCTATGTTTAGAATAGAAACCGTCAAAGTGGGACTGCATCATGTCATTAGTACAGTATGCTACAGACACACTTTTTCTTCTCCATCTGTTCATGTTTGTGAGAATAACACCTCAAGTTTAGCCTGGTTGACAGTCTTTTAGTGCTATCATGCCAACTCCTTTTCACTCATGATGCCAAACATGTTTGGCTTGACAATGGGCAATGGAGTTGGCAAGCGCACAAGCAGATCTGGCGCTAAGCTACCTCAAGATGGTTTGCTTCTCAAATGAGAACCAGCACCGGTAAAGGAACACTGTTCACATAGAGGAAGTAGTGTTATCTACGGAATACCTAGATGCATATATGTTACATTATGAGGAAACACTGGACTGAAAAACACAACTAGCCCTAAAGGGTAAAGAGAAGGAGATATGGGTCTCCAGCATCAGTGATTTTTGCAATTCGTTCCAGTCATTGGCAGCAGAGAACTGGAAGGAAAAGAGGCCAAAGGAGGAATTGGCTTTGGGGGTGACCAGTGAAATATACAGTGCCTTGCGAAAGTATTCGGCCCCCTTGAACTTTGCAACCTTTTGCCACATTTCAGGCTTCAAACATAAAGATATAAAACTGTATTTTTTTGTGAAGAATCAACAACAAGTGGGACACAATCATGAAGTGGAACGACATTTATTGGATATTTCAAACTTTTTTAACAAATCAAAAACTGAAAAATTGGGCGTGCAAAATTATTCAGCCCCCTTAAGTTAATACTTTGTAGCGCCACCTTTTGCTGCGATTACAGCTGTAAGTCGCTTGGGGTATGTCTCTATCAGTTTTGCACATCGAGAGACTGACATTTTTTCCCATTCCTCCTTGCAAAACAGCTCGAGCTCAGTGAGGTTGGATGGAGAGCATTTGTGAACAGCAGTTTTCAGTTCTTTCCAAAGATTCTCGATTGGATTCAGGTCTGGACTTTGACTTGGCCATTCTAACACCTGGATATGTTTATTTTTGAACCATTCCATTGTAGATTTTGCTTTATGTTTTGGATCATTGTCTTGTTGGAAGACAAATCTCCGTCCCAGTCTCAGGTCTTTTGCAGACTCCATCAGGTTTTCTTCCAGAATGGTCCTGTATTTGGCTCCATCCATCTTCCCATCAATTTGAACCATCTTCCCTGTCCCTGCTGAAGAAAAGCAGGCCCAAACCATGATGCTGCCACCACCATGTTTGACAGTGGGGATGGTGATGAGCTGTGTTGCTTTTACGCCAAACATAACGTTTTGCATTGTTGCCAAAAAGTTCAATTTTGGTTTCATCTGACCAGAGCACCTTCTTCCACATAAAAAAGTTTGAAATATCCAATAAATGTCGTTCCACTTCATGATTGTGTCCCACTTGTTGTTGATTCTTCACAAAAAAATACAGTTTTATATCTTTATGTTTGAAGCCTGAAATGTGGCAAAAGGTCGCAAAGTTCAAGGGGGCCGAATACTTTCGCAAGGCACTGTATCTTTAAGGGATGAAATTGTTAAATGACTGTCTATTGTTGAGAACGCCCTTGAGGCTCTACAAGATGTGAAAAATATTGCTAGGCTAACATTCTTCCTATTGGAGTTTCCTTCCTTCAGTAGATACAGTGCCTTAAAAATGTATTCACACCCCTTGACTTATTCCACATTTAGTTGTGTGACAGACCACATTTTTTTATTGATTAAATTGAGAATTTGTGTCCCTGGCCTACACACAATACCCCATAATGTCAAAGTGCAATTATGTTTTTTGAAATTTCTACAAATAAATAAAAAATTAAAATCTGAAATGTCTTGAGTCAATAAGTATTCAACCCCTTTGTTTTGACAAGCCTAAATAAGTTCAGGAGTAAATATGTGCTTAGCAAGTCACATTAAAACTTGCATGGACTCACTCTATGTGCAATAATAGTGGTTCATATTTTTTGAATGACTACTACCTCATCTCTATACCCCACACATACATTTATTGTTTAAAACTTCTTAAGGCTAGGGGGCAGTATTCGGAAGATCGGATGACTGACGTGCCCAAAGTAAACTGCCTGTTACTCAGGCCCAGAAGCTAGGATATGCATGTAGCATATATATATTGGTAGCATTGGATAGAAAACACTGAAGTTTCTAAAACTGTTAAATAATGTCTGAGTATAACAGAACTGATATGGCAGGCAAAAACCTGAGGAGAATCCATCCGGAATTGTTTTTAAAAACATTTTTTTTAAGGACTTTATCGAACAAAACGACCATTTGTTGTGTAGCTGCGACCCTGGGGATTGCAAATAGAGGAAGATCTTCACAGGTAAGTGATTTATTTTATTGCTATTTCTGACTTTTGTGATGCCTCTGGTGGTATCGAAAATGTTTTTAATGCTGGTGTATGCGGGGTGCTGTCCTCAGATAATCGCATGGTATGCTTTTGCCGTAAAGCCTTTTCTGACAAAGAGGCTGGATTAACAAGAAGTTAAGCTTTTAAATGATGATGACACTTGTATTTTCATGAATGTTTAATATTCCAATTTTTGTATTTTGAATTTCGCGCTCTGCAATTTCACCGGATGTTGTCCAGTTGGGGCGCTAGCGTCCCACCTAGCCCAAAGAGGTTTTACATCTCTCAGTCAAGCAGTGAATTTCAAACACAGATTCAACCACAAAGACCAAGGAGGTTGTCCAATGCCTTGCAAAGAAGGGTAAATACAATTTAAAAAGCAGACATTGAGTATCCCTTTGAGCATGGTGAAGTTATTAATTACAGTTTGGATGGTGTATCAATATACCCAGTCACTAAAAAGATGCAGGAGTCCTTCCTAACTCAGTTTCCAGAGAGGAAGAAAACCGCTCAGGCATTTCACCATGAGGCCAATGGTGATTTTAAAACAGTTACACATTTTAATGGCTGTGATAGGAGAAAACTGAGGATGGTTCAACAACATTGTAGTTGCTCCACAATACTAACCTAAATGACAGAGTGAAAAGAATGAAGCCTGTACATAATACAAACATTCCAAAACATGCATCCTGTTTGCAATAAGGTACTAAAGTAAAACTGTAAAAGATGTGGCAATGAAATTAGCTTTAAGTTCTGAATACACAGCATTGTGTTGGATTTTCCCCAAACATAACACATCACTGAGTACCACTGTTCATATTTTCAAGCATCGTGGTGGCTGCATCATGTAATGTGTATGCTTTTCATCGACAAGGACTAGGGAGTTTTTTTTAGAATGAAAAGAAACAGAATAGAGCTAAGCATAGGCAAAATCCTAGAGGAAAACCAGGTTGAGTTTGCTTTCCAAAATACACTGGGAGACAAAGTTACCTTTCAGCAGGACAATAACCTAAAACACAAGGCCAAATATACATTAGAGTTGCTTACGAAGATGACATTGAATGTTCCTGAATGGCCTAGTTACAGTTTGGACTTAAATTGTTTTGAAAATCTATGACAAGACTTGAAAATGGTTGTCTAGCGATGATGAAATATTGTACAATCCAGGTGTGCAAAGCTCTTAGAGACTTACCCAGAAATACTCACAGCAGTAATCAATGCCAAAGGTGATTTTAACATGTATTGACTTAGGGGTGTGAATACTTATGTACATTAGATATTTCTGTATTTCACTTTCAATAAATGTGCAAACATTTCCAAAAACATTTTCACTTTGTCATTATGGGGTATTGTGTGTAAAGGGGTGAGAAAAAAATATATTGAATCCATTTTGAATTTGGGCTGTAACACAACAAAATGTGGGACAAGTCACGGGATATTAATACTTCCTGATGGCGCTGTAGACTAGTCACATATTGCCCTGGTGGGCTTTTTAATGAGACAGCTCTAATGGAAAGCGGTGACAGAGGAAAGTCAAGAAGGATGACAAAGAAACAGTCTTTCAGTCTGTCTCTGCCAATTCACAATCTACCTTCTGTCTGCTTGCCTGACTGCCTACCCATCCAATGCATGTAAATTAATGTTCTGGGGAAAAACAGGAACAGCTCACATTCACCTTCATAGACACTGTATAAACACTCACACTCACTGCAAACCTGAGAACTCTTCCTGTCACAACACTGACGACCTGATGACCTCACGCTTGGACAGCAGGCTACGCTTTCTCGGTCTCTTATCTCATTGGGCCCTTGACATTTTGTTCCAGATGCCACCTAATATCATAAATCCTACCAGGCTACTGGAGACAGTATAGAAACTGATACAATACAGTGAGCGGACCACAGAACAGCAACAAACACACTTCATGCCATAGTATACACACCTTGTCATGCAGTATACACTGTCGGTACAAAACATTATGAACACCTGGTCTTTCCATGACATAGACTGACCAGGTGAATCCAGGTGAAAGCTATGATCCCTTATTGATGTCACTTGTTAAATCCACTTGATGCAGGACGGAGAAAGGGGTTATCATAGATGCCAGACTGGGGGTGGTGTTTCCATGGCATCAGAACTGCGGCTGGTTACTACACTGAGACGTAGACAGCTCTTTTTTACATCATCTCCCCCAAACATCGCAGTTCAATAACGTTGAATTGACCTTGTAACAGTGTTGCACCTGCATTCCTTGTGGAATCACAGGCACATCAACATGGTAAGGTGAAAGTGCCGCCCACCTGTTGCCCAGGGACACAATCCTAGCACAGACTGGAATATGTTCCGTGATTCATCCAATGGCATTGGAGTATACCACCTCAGTCATTGGTATATATACCACCTCAGTATACCACCTCAGTCATTGGCTTCATCAATAAGTGCATTGACGACATCGTCCCCACAGTGACCATACATACATATCCCAACCAGAAGCCATGGATTCCAGGCAACATCCGCACCGAGATAAAGGCTAGAGCTGCCGCTTTCAAGGAGCGGGACACTAATCTGGACGCTTATGAAAAATCCTGCTATGCCCACAGACGAACCATTAAACAGGCAGTGTCATTACAGGACTAAGATTGAATCCTATTACACTGGCTGACGCTTGTCAGATGTGGCAGGGCTTGCAAACTATTATGGACTACAAAGGGAAACCCAGCCTCGAGCTGCCCAGTGACGCAAGCCTACCAGACGAGCTAAATACCTTTTATGCTTGCTTTGAGGCAACCACACTGAAGCATGCATGAGAGCATCAGCTGTTCCAGACGACTGTGTGATCACACTCTCCATAGGCAATGTTCTGGTCACCATTCACAAGGTGGAGGGGCCAGACGGATTACCAAGGCATGTACTCAGAGCATGCGTGGACCAACTGGAAGGTTCTTTACTGACATTTTCAACCTAATCTCGACCAAGTCTGTAATACCAACACGTTTCAAGCAGACCACCATAGTCCCTGTGCCCAAGAATGTGAAGGTAACCTGCCTAAATAACTACCACCCCGTAGCACTCACGTCGTTAGTCATGAAGTGCTTTGAAAGGCTGGTCATGGCTCACATTAACACCATCATTCCGGAAACCCTAGATCCACTCCAATTCGCATACCGACCCAAGAAAACCACAGATGCCGCAACATCAATCACACTTCACACTACCTTTTCCTACCTAGACAAAAGGAACACCTATGTGAGAATGCTGTTCATTGACTACAGCTCGGCGTTCAACACCATAGTGCCCACAAAGCTCATCACTAAGCTAAGGACCCTGGAACTAAACACCTCCCTTTGCAACTGGATCCTGGACTTCCTGACAGGCCACCCCCAGGTGGTAAGGGTAGGCAACAACACATCTGCCACGCTGATCCTCAACACCGGGGCCCCTCGGGTGTGTGCGTAGTCCCCTCCTGTACTCCCTGTTCACCCACGACTGTGGCCAAGCATGACTCCAACACCATCATTAAGTTTGCTGATGACACAACAGTGGTAGACCTGATCACCGACAATAATGAGACAGCCTATAGGGAGGAGGTCAGAGACCTGGCAGTGTGGTGCCACGGCAATAACCACTCCCCTCCAATGTGAGCAGGACAAAGGAGATTGTAGTGGACTACAGGGAAAGGAGGGCTAAAAAGGCCCACGTTAAAATTGACGGGGCTGTAGTGGAGTGAGTCTAGAATTTCAAGTTCCTTGGTGTCCACATCACCAACAAGCTATCATGATCCAAACACACCAAGAAGAGGGCACAACAACACCGTTTCCCCCTCAGGAGACTGAAAAGATTTGGTATGGGTCCCCAGATCCTCAAAAAGTTCTACAGCTGCACCATGGCTGCATCAGTGCCTGGTATGGCAACTACTCAGTATCCGACAGTAATGGTGTTACAGAGGGTAGATTGTATGGCCCAATACATCACTAGGGCCAAGCTTCCTGCCATCCAGGACCTACAGTACCAGTCAAAAGTTTGGATACACCTACTCATTCAAGGGTTTTTCTTTATTTTTTGTATTATTTTCTACATTGTAGAATAATAGTTAAGACATCAATTATCATCAATTAGACATCAATTATGAAATAACATGTATGGAATCACATAGTAACCAAAAAAAGTATTAAACAAATAAAAATATGTTATCATTAAGATTCTTCATAGTAGCCAGTCTTTGCCTCGATAACAGCTTTCACACTCTTTGCATTCTCTCAACCAGCTTCACCTGGAATGCTTTTACAACAGTCTTGAAGGATTTCCCACATATGCTGAGCACTTGTTGGCTGCTTTTCCTAGACTCTGCAGTCCAACTCATCCCAAACCATCTCAATTTGGTTGAGGTCAGGTGATTGTTGAGGCCAGGTCAACTGATGGAGTGCTGCATCACTCTCCTTCTTGGTCTTATAGCCCTTACACTGCCTGGAGGTGTGTTGGGTCATTGTCCTGTTGAAAAAAATTATAATGCTAGTCCCACCAAGCTCAAACCAGATGGGATGGCGTATCGCTGCAGAATGTTGTGGTAGCCATGCTGGTTAAGTGTGCCTTGAATTCTAAATAAATCACAGACAGTGTCACCAGAAAAGCACCCACACACCATCACACCACCTCCTCCAAGCTTCACTGTGGGAACCACACATGCCGAGATCATCCGTTCACCTACTTTTCATCCCACAAATATAAACATTTGGACTCATCAGACTATAGGACAGATTTCCACCAGTCTAATGTCCATTGCTTGTGTTTATTGGCCCAAGCAAGACTCTTGTTCTTATTGGTGGCCTTTAGTAGTGGTTTCTTTGCAGCAATTCAAACATGAAGGCCTGACTCACGCTGTCTCCTCTAAACAGATGATGTTGAGATGTGTCTGTTACTCTGTAAAGCATTTATTTGGGCTGCAATTTCTGAGGCTGATAATTGTAATGAACTTATCCTCTGCAGCAGAGGTAACTCTGGTTCTTTCCTGTGGCGGTCCTCATGAGAGCCAGTTTCATCATAGCTCTTGATGGTTTTTACGACTGCACTTGAAGAAACTTTAAAAGTTCTTGATCTTCTCCGGATTGACTGACCTTCATGTCTTAAAATAATGATGGACTGTTGTTTCTCTTTGCTTATTTGAGCTGTTCTTGACATATGGTATTTTACCAAATAGGGCTATCTGCTGTATACCACCCCTACTTTATCACAACACAACTGATAGGCTCAAATGCATTAAGATGGAAAGAAATTCCACAAATTTACTTTTAACAAGGCACACCTGTTAGTTAAAATTCATTCCAGGTGACTCATGAAGCTGTTTGAGAGAATGCCAAGAGTATACAAAGCTGTCATGAAGGCATAGGATGGCTACTTTGAAGAAGCTCAAATATAAAATACATTTAGATTTATTTAACACTTTTTTGGTTACTACATGATTCCATATGTGTTATTTAAAGTTTTGATGTCTTCATTATTATTCTACAATGTAGAAAATAGTCAAAATAAAGAAAAACCCTTGAATGAGTAGGTGTGGAAGGCCCAAAAATTGTCAACGACTACAGTCACCCAAGTTATAGACTGTTCTCTCTGCTACTGCATGGCAAGTGGTGCCAAGTCTAGGTCCAAAAGGCTCCTTAACATCTTCTACCCCCAAGCTATAAGTCTGCTGAACAATTAATCAAATGGTCACCTGGAATATTTACATACACCCCCTTTGTTTTTACACTGCTCCTACTCGCTCTTTATTATCTCTGCATAGTCACTTTAACCCAACCTACATGTACAAACTACCTCGACTAACATGTACCCCCGCACATTGACGCACATTGACTCAGTACCGGTACCCCCTGTATAAAGCCTCGTTATTGTTATGTAATTTTATTGTTACATGTATTTTTTACTTGCTATTTAGTAAATATTTTCTTAACTATTTCTTGAACTGCATTGTTGGTTAAGGGCTTGTAAAGCAAGCATTTCACGTAAGGTCTACAGCTGTTGTGTTCGGCGCATGTGACAAATACAATTTGACTTGATTCATTTGAACACAAAATGGATATTTGCCTTTCATCAAGCACAGTGGCGGAAAAAGTACCCAATTGTCATACTTTTAGTAATAGTAAAGATACCTTCAAAGAAAATTACTCAAGTTAAAGTCAAGAGTTAAGAGTCATCCAGTAAAATACTTTGAGTAAAAGTCTTAAGTATTTGGTTTTAAATATACTTAAGTATCAAAGGTAAATGTAATTGCTAAAATATACTTAAGTATCAAAAGAAAAATAAACACATATTTTCTAATTCCATACGGCTGTCACGACTCCTCATCGTCACCGGCCTACTAGCTGCCACTGATTCTTTCCTCCCCCTCCTTGTCTGTTTATTGGTTACACCTGTTGTGTATTTGCTGATTAGTTGGGCTTTATTAGCCAGCCGGCCCGCCTGCTCTTAGTGCGGTACACTCCAACACTCACATGCTGACCACACCGATCGCGTTGCGTCGCGTGTGTGAGCGTTGCTAAATAAACGTACAAGTACATCTTATTCAATCATTGCACCCACACTGCTCGCGTACTCCAACGAGCGTCTATGTTGCCAGGCGCTAAAATAGAAGTTGCTTCTATTTGTGACGCAGAACGCGATGCAATTCCTGCCTCTCCCATCTCCTCATTGGTTAAACCCACGTGGGTGATTGAAAGATGAACTGAGGTCGGTTGTGTTAATGCACCTTACTATGAAAGTTGACCGTTTTATGTGTGGATTAATTGTTGGAGTAGAGGACCTTGTGCATTTCAGGTAAAATAGCTCAATGTTTATATCCCAGGACAAATTAGCTAGCAACAGCAAGCTAGCTAGCTAAATAGAACAAAATAGCTAAAAACTGCAAGATGGCTACCTAAATTGCCATAAATGCTTAATGTTTTTAGACCTATCCCCAAATTAATATAATTGGTTCAGAGTTTGTTTTGATATTTCAACCTGCGTGTCATGATCTCGTTTGTTGTGGGGTGACAAAATCAATTTGCGGACGCACGATGGCGCACATTTGGGCATGGTGTCAGACATAATTTACAAAGGAAGCAGATCAGAGGCAGTAGAGATGGCCAGAACAAGCATTCAAAATGTAATGAGTACTTTTGGGTGTCAGGGAAAATGTATGGAGTAAAAAGTACATTATTTTCTTTAGGAATGTAGTGAAGTAAAAGTAAAATATGTCAAAAATATAAATAGGTAAGTACAGATACGACTTAAATAGTACTTTAAAGTATTTTTTACTTAAGTACGTTACACCACTGATCAAGCATGGCCTCTCCAAATACACTGACCCAAACCAGTGTTTTAGCTGGTCAGGCAGGCTGTGTTAGCTTGGGGGTGGACACATCTGGCAGCCAGTATGGAAAAGTCAAACAGCAACATGTGGACCAGGGGTGGGCAAATAGTAACGTCAAAACAGAGAGCAATTACTGTACACTGTGCTGTTTGTTTTATGAGGGGGTGACTGTAACACTGGTTTGAGACAGATTTTACACAGCTAAAGGTTCAGGCCTGGTTTAACTGTAGAGACTGTACCAAGGTGATCGTAATAGGTTTTGTCATGGAGTTGGTTATCTAGTTATCTTAACACTGTTGAAATCAATGTCTAATTGCTGAACGTGTGCTGGTAATTGTATTAATTATTATTAATCTATATATACCATAAAAATGTATTTACAGTGGGGCAAAAAAGTATTTAGTCAGCCACCAATTGTGCAAGTTCTCCCACTTAAAAAAATGAGAGGCCTGTAATTTTCATCATAGGTACACTTCAACTATTACAGACAAAATGAGGGAAAACAATCCTGAAAATCACATTGTAGGATTTTTAATGAATTTATTTGCAAATTATGGTGGAAAATAAGTATTTGGTCAATAACAAAAGTTTATCTCAATACTTTGTTATATACCCTTTGTTGGCAATGACAGAGGTCAAACGTTTTCTGTAAGTCTTCACAAGGTTTTCACACACTGTTGCTGGTATTTTGGCCCATTCCTCCATGCAGATCTCCTCTAGAGCAGTGATGTTTTGATGCTGTTGCTGGGCAACACAGACTTTCAACTCCCTCCAAAGATTTTCTATGGGGTTGAGATCTGGAGACTGGCTAGGCCACTCCAGGTCCTTGAAATGCTTCTTACGAAGCCACTCCTTTGTTGCCCGGGCGGTGTGTTTGGGATCATTGTCATGCTGAAAGACCCAGCCACGTTTCATCTTCAATGCCCTTGCTGATGGAAGGATACATGGCCCCATTCATTCTTTCCTTTACACAGATCAGTCGTCCTGGTCCCTTTGCAGAAAAACAGCCCCAATGCATAATGTTTCCACCCCCATGCTTCACAGTAGGTATGGTGTTCTTTGGATGCAACTCAGCATTCCTTGTCCTCCAAACACGACGAGTTGAGTTTTTACCAAAAAGTTATATTTTGGTTTCATCTGACCATATGACATTCTCCCAATCTTCTTCTGGATCATCCAAATGCTCTCTAGCAAACTTCAGACGGGCCTGGACATGTACTGGCTTAAGCAGGGGGACACGTCTGGCACTGCAGGATTTGAGTCCCTGGCGGTGTAGTGTGTTACTGATGGTAGGCTTTGTTACTTTGGTCCCAGCTCTCTGCAGGTCATTTACTAGGTCCCCCCGTGTGGCTCTGGAATTTTTGCTCACCGTTCTTGTGATCATTTTGACCCCACGGGGTGAGATCTTGCGTGGAGCCCCAGATCGAGGGAGATTATCAGTGGTCTTGTATGCCTTCCATTTCCTAATAATTGCTCCCACAGTTGATTTATTCAAACCAAGCTGCTTACCTATTGCAGATTCAGTCTTCCCAGCCTGGTGCAGGTCTACAATTTTGTTTCTGGTGTCCTTTGACAGCTCTTTGGTCTTGGCCATAGTTGAGTTTGGAATGTGACTGTTTGAGGTTGTGGACAGGTGTCTTTTATACTGATAACAAGTTCAAACAGGTGCCATTAATACAGGAATCGAGTGGTGGACAGAGGAGCCTCTTAAAGAAGAAGTTACAGGTCTGTGAGAGCCAGAAATCTTGCTTGTTTGTAGATGACCAAATACTTATTTTCCACCATAATTTGCAAATTAATTAATAAAAAATCCTACAATGTGATTTTCTGGATTTTTTTTCTCATTTTGTCTGTCATAGTTGAAGTGTACCTATGATGAAAATTACAGGCCTCTCTCATCTTTTTAAGTGGGAGAACTTGCTTAATTGGTGGCTGACTAAATACTTTTTTGCCCCACTGTATATTCCCTTTCCGAGATAATTATTCAACAAATGACAGCAATTTAAAGAGATTGTACATTTTACATTCTAGCAGCACAACATTATGTTAGCTAGAGAGAATGGGTCCTTTGAGGCCACTTCATGTTGAAGTATAAAACATTTTAGGTGCATAACACACTCTTTTAACATAGCTGAGGAGATGGGCACACACTGGTTCGAATGCAATCTCCCAGAAATATTCAGTGCAGTTTGAGGAGAGTGGGTATATGCTGCTCTGCATTAGGCTACCGTGAGATGGTGTTGAAAAGATAATGATGTTAAACTGTAGAGAAGGTGGTATTGTTCTATAGGCCAACATCCTATCCAAATGTAAATCATCAAGTTATGTTATGATGACATGTACAGTATTATATAGGTTAGGTACGAGGAATAAGTTAAGTCACCCCCACCACTTCCATAACTGCTGTGCTGCAAAAATGTGCTCTGCTCTCTATTTCTGCAGTCAAGATTGGATTGAATACCAGACTGGGTCATCTTCTGAAAGTCATTTCCCAACACCCTGATTTTGTAGCTGGCCATCATGTCCAGAAACAAGTCCATACTTTCTGTAAGTAGCCCTGTTCAACACAATCACATTTTACCAGGATATTTTTTTATAGTCCTTCCTGTTTTAACAGACTCCCCTCTTCCTTCCCTAGAGAGTGTAGGAAAGTGGGTGACGACGGCTGGAAATAGCGCCCGTCGAGAACAGATGAATCAACGCTGCACCTTGTGCTTAATTAAAGATTAACGAGAAATTGGTTGGTGGTGCGGCAGAGGTTTCTAGAAGCCTTAACTTACTTCCCTGATTAGACTTGTGTAACATTGGTTAATACTGCATGGTCCTGCTGAAAAAGTAATGACATCCGAGACGGTGGCAGAATCATTCTTCTGATGACTGCCTGTGTGAAATTTAGAGCCAAAAAAGTGCCGGTATGAAAACTAAAGTTGTCTCATTACCAATACTAAATCACATAAGTCAGTTTTTATGAAATTGCTTTGAATAAATAATTAGGACCTCCCAAGAAGCATGGAACAGGTTCAGTTTTACTTCTCTCAAGCAACAGTTCTAATTAGGTAGCCTAAGCTTGTGCCCGTGGAAAAGCTACAGTACACACTGGTCCTTATTGGACGCAGTCGTTCATTGATTTATATGCTGAACATGCTCATAATAACACTACAATATTAATGTTATATTAAATCACACTGCTAACCACACTCCAACATTCCTCGCCATTTATAACACATCCCAAATTACTATAACAGTAGGCCTTTATAATGTGTTGCTCAGCAGTGTTGGAGTAGGACCTCTTACTCACTCCGGGCTGAGTCCTGAAGTCTGTATAGTAGTGAATTGTAGTGCTGAAGTCTGTATAGTAGTGAATGGAGGTGTTGGTAGTGTTGAAGTCTGTATAGTTGTAAGGGGTGCGTGTTGGTGGCAGGGCAAGTCAGGCGCAGGAGAAAGAACTTGGTATAAACTGAGTTGTTTTAAATGCTGACAAAACTCCACAACAACCAAAATGTACAAAATAACAAAGTGGGTACAAAATCCGTCGCACACCAACACTAAATAGCACATCACATACAATCAAAACAATCCCCGACAAGGATATGAGGGGAAACAGTGGGTTAAATACACAACATGTAATTGATGGGATTGGAACCAGGTGTGAAGGAAGACAAGACAAAACCAATGGAAAATGAGAAATGGATCAGTGATGGCTAGAAGGCCGGTGACGTCGACCGCCGAACACCGCCCGAACAAGGAGAGGGACCGACTTCGGCGGAAGTCGTGACAATAGTAGTGAGTGGTGGTGTCGAAGTCTGTATAGTAGTGAGTGGTAGTGTTGAAGTCTGTATGGTAATGATTGGAAGTGTTGGTAGTGCTGAAGTCTGTATAGTAGTGAGTGGTAGTGTTGAAGTCTGTATAGTAGTGAGTGGTAGTGTTGAAGTCTGTATGGTAATGATTGGAAGTGTTGGTAGTGCTGAAGTCTGTATAGTAGTGAGTGGTAGTGTTGAAGTCTGTATAGTAGTGAATGGAAGTGTTGGTAGTGTTGAAGTCTGTACAGTAGAGAGTGGTAGTGTTGAAGTCTGTACAGTAGTGAATGGAAGTGTTGGTAGTGTTGAAGTCTGTACAGTAGAGAGTGGTAGTGTTGAAGTCTGTATAGTAGTGAGTGGTAGTGTTGAAGTCTGTATGGTAATGATTGGAAGTGTTGGTAGTGTTGAAGTCTGTACAGTAGAGAGTGGTAGTGTTAAAGTTGATGGGGTCAAATTGGGGTCATGATAGGGGCTGCACCAAATGTTTGATGTATTATAATAATTGATTATGCTTATGTTGTATTAATAGAAGGGGAGGGGCTATTGGAACACTGCTCCTCTACATGTATAGGGCCCTAGACTACAGATTAACAATATATATATTCATTGTAAGGTTTTAGAATTGTTCCACAGTCTAAGTCTCTGCCTCTTATTAAGAAATGGGGGGTCTGTGAGAAAGCACTTCAAAGATAAACAAAGAGCCCTGCAGGGGAGTGGAAGAGATAAGAGGCTAGTCAGACATACATCAACTTGGGGGAGTGGAAGAGATAAGAGGCTAGTCAGACATACATCAACTTGGGGGAGTGGAAGAGATAAGAGGCTAGTCAGACATACATCAACTTGGGGGAGTGGAAGAGATAAGAGGCTAGTCAGACATACATCAACTTGGGGGAGTGGAAGAGATAAGAGGCTAGTCAGACATACATCAACTTGGGGGAGTGGAAGAGATAAGAGGCTAGTCAGACATACATCAACTTGGGGGAGTGGAAGAGATACGAGGCTAGTCAGACATACATCAACTTGGGGGAGTGGAAGAGATAAGAGGCTAGTCAGACATACATCAATTTGGGGGAGTGGAAGAGATAAGAGGCTAGTCAGACATACATCAACTTGGGGGAGTGGAAGAGATACGAGGCTAGTCAGACATACATCAACTTGGGGGAGTGGACATTTACTGCTGAGGTCTTAGAAAACACTAACTATTCTCTTGCAAGTTTGTATAGCTGTGTATTCATGGGTTTGTGTGAGGAGTAGCAGGTAATGACGTATGCAATGACATCACATGGGGGTTGACTACGAGCATGATAAAAGCAACGTGGACTTTTCCTATGGGGCAGAACTCATGAGAGACATCAGTTGTATGTGTGATGTTTGATCTTTGACTTCTGTCTACAGCTGTATTTTGATTAAAATTGTTATGATTTATAAGTGCACATTTTGAGTGTTCCTTATTTGTTAAGTAAATAAAACGGAGCACAGAAAAACGGAACCAACGAAGTCTGTATTGTAGTGAGTGGTAGTGTTGATGTCTGTATTGTAGTGAGTGGAAGTGTTGAAGTCTTTATAGTAGGGAGTGGTAGTGTTGAAGTCTTTATAGTAGGGAGTGGTAGTGTTGAAGTCTGTATAGTAGGGAGTGGTAGTGTTGAAGTCTGTATAGTAGGGAGTGGTAGCGTTGAAGTCTGTATAGTCGTGAGTGGTAGTGTTGAAGTCTGTATAGTAGGGAGTGGTAGCGTTGAAGTCTGTATAGTCGTGAGTGGTGCCAGTGGCTTTGGGATATGACTTGTGCATTGTTCCCCCGTTACGTAACAGTGGCCCAGCACTTCACAGGGGCCCCAGTTGGACCCAGGAACAGAGTGGCCATGTCTCTGTGGCGTTGATGGATATCTTGATGGATGGCTTAAGTGGCGTGGCTGTCAATGGAGGTATTCTGTGTTAGATGCAGGCCAGTGTATAAGTGCCCGCTAGGACATCTCCTCCCCCTGGGTGGCGTTGTATACTGTACGTTGTGAAAAGGTAAAGAGGGAGATGGGGGGAGAACGAGCAGAGCAGATGTGCAAAATGCTTATTATGGGAAGAGCTGAGGGATGTTTCTTATAATTTTTCTTTTTTACTCTGCAGCCCAGTAAATATGGTGTGTGTGTGTGTGGTGTGTGTGTGTGATGTGTGTGGTGTGTGTGTTTGTGTGGGCCTGTGAATGTGAGGGTAAACAGGTGGTGAAATGATAACACTCCTACATCTCCGCTGAACAATAGAGAAGTGAGAGGAGGGCTCTTTCAAAGCACACCTGCTCTGCCTTTGTTCCCCTTGACAATTTACTGTCAGAGGTTGTAAAAGCCAAATAAAACAGAAATTCTCAGAACAACGAGCCCACAGAAAACAACACTAGACTATCGAGGACCGTGATCAGAAACCAGTGCTCAGGTAACATCATCAAATGTCACTTGTCAGGCATTAGTACTCAATCATAATGAAATGACACTTGGCAGGCATAAGTAATCAATCACCATTAAATCTAATCTGCAGTCTTCCAATCATATAATTGTATTTCTACGCTTAAAAAAACATGACTCTATGATGTAATGCAGACAGAAGAACAACATTCATCTATGTTACATGGAGCTCCGTTCGACATAATGATATAATTGCAGGGGGTTGTTAGGCCATAAGTCATTAAGTCATAATATGAATGGGATCAGTATCGTGAAGAAGATAACAGCGTTGACATCCCGCACTTGCATTCCACTCCCTCTGTTGCACCCCCAGATGTAATATAGCCTACTGAACTTTTCTTCAAAGGCAATTAACATCTGCCAAATATTTCAGGTGGACAATCGATATTTCAATCTGTATTCAAACAAACACATCAAACTGTGATGGTGGCCGCGCGACCGTTAATAAAACTCTCAAAACTTTGTCACTCCCACACAAATAGCGTTAGACATACATAATCCCAAGTGCCTCATTATGTCATTACACAATCCCCTTTTTAAAGCTGTTTAGTGGTGTTTTCTCCATCACTGGTCTAGTTTTTTTTTTTTATGAGGCCCTTTTCATTGCCTTCTGCAGAAGCTGTTTGCGCTGCCTGCCTGCATGCCACTCCTGTCTGCTAGTTGGTGCCTGGGCTGGCTTCAAAGAGCTCCTGTCTCCTGGTGATAATGAATGCAGTGTGTCTGCCTCTGTCTGTGCTATGGCCCACTGTCAATCTGTTCCCACAATCTCCGTTTACACACTGTTACTGTAAACTCACTGAGCTCTGAGCTCAGCCCTCATAGTCCTCTTTCCCCGTGTAGCTGCTACTGGGTTTTCCAGTTGCCTTCGGAGTTGTGTTAATTGTGTTTTGAACGTCTTTTGTTGTCCATTATCCTGTAAAGTGTATGAGGATGTTCAATCCTTTAATCAAACAAATGTTTTAAGGCTCTTTGAATATAGTTGGATTTGTTCACTTCCATGTTTGCTGTTAATGGTCAGTCGCTGAATGTACTCACTTCAACGTCCATCATGGCATGAACTTATATCAACTCAATGCCCCACAGGGAACCAAGAGGACACAGTAAATATGAGTCAGAAATGTGACCTGATTCTATCCAATTAGAGTGACTGTCTGTATGATGACTCAACTGTTATGACCAGTCAAGGCAGAGAGTAGGCTAATGCAGATGTATGGTATTAGCCAGAGTTGACTGAAGAATGCAACACATAGACAGATGGAGAAATAAATGAATAACGTAGGTAAACCGAGTCATCAACAACAAAAAAAGGATCCCTTTCAAAAGTGGCCACACTGTGTTATTGCCGGGTCGAAGGGATCCAACTGAAAAGGCATTATTTATGCCTCCTGCCCACCCCTACCTGCTAGCTCTCTCTCCACTCTGTTTGGTCTCCACATAAAAGAGGGTTGCCAGGTGAACAAAGCAATGGTTTGACAGGGCTTTGGCCACCTGTGGTTGACCAAACCTTTCAATCAGCAAGGAGTTGAGTGAGGCTGTAGTCATGCATGTAACTTACAAAAAACGAATTGGGTTATTAGAGAGAATCGTACCTTATTAGAGGCTAGTGATGGTACCGTTTAATTAGAGAACTGTTATGAACCCTTTATGCAAATATGATTCAAATATGATGTGTAATGTTTAGATATTGGCTTGGTTATAGGCCTTCAGGCTTGTGGCATACAAACAAACTTCTCTACCTGCGCCACTTGTCATACATACAGTATATTCTTCGTGCCACAGAATACTGTCAAAAAAGTTCCCCTGTTGCTTAGATACAGTAAAGATTAACACACATTGCTTCAATTTCACCATCTCAAGATTATGAGGGGTGAGCTGGTGACATAGGAATTTGAGACAACAGAGATACCTAAGAGAGGTCTCAAAATCTGTCTCAGTGGGAATAACAAGACTATAAAAGATATTTAGATCGACATCAAAACACAAATTCTTCTCTGACTCCCGTGTTGCCATGGGAACATGACTCATCAAAACAACTCACACAGCTTACCTGTAGCAGCTGGAGGCGACTCATGAGAGCTATTTTCACACTGCTTTGTCTGCCAGCACACTGTTAGGCAGTACTAAGCTTTGATTTTCAATAACATTTCACACCAGATGTCTCATAAAATACAGAAGAGACACTCACTCCAAAACTACTGGCTGGAGTGAAGGTTATATGGCTATTAAGACTATTATTCTGTGAGCTGAGGTACTGTGCTGTTCTATGATTGTTTAGGCTAGTTAGGACAGTTTGGGGTAAAATAATGATACGAAGTACTCTCAAAAGGTGAGAAGCAACAGTCAAAGGAGGGAGAACATGTAATGAACATGACAGGATTTCTCACGCCACACATCAGAGAGCCAAAATATCTATCCGTCTGAACGTTCCAAATGGTTGGGCCCTGTTGAATGTGGCCCAGATCAAAGTCCAATTTTGGGGTGGAGTTCCCCTTTAAATATAGAATGCAAGGACCTCATTATTTTTAATGGATTGTTATTTTCCAGTCTTTCTTCAAGTCTTTGTTATGCCATTTGCCTCTTTCAAGGTAGCTATTAAAAATGACAACCCGGTGTCTTGTTCACAGTCAACTGACAAATAAACAAAAGGTTAAATAAAGTGTCACACATCTATGTATAGGCAGTTAAATGTCAGTATGCTAGACTTGGAAGCTGTTGTGAGTTTATTGTTCTAGTGTCTGGGGTTTCAGGTATGGTGTCATACACTGCTCTGTAAGGTAGATATGCTATAGGCAGGCCATCTGTCCCTGGCTGCTATTTCCTGTAAACAATACAGAGAGCTGCCAATAAACATTAGCCTACCCCAGAGCCACATATTTATATGCTAAATATATACATATACAGCCAAGAGTGTGCAAAGCTGTCACCAAGGCAAAGGGTGGCTACTTTGAAGAATCTAAAATATATTTTGATTTGTTTAACACTTTTTTGTTTACTACATGATTCCGTATGTGTTATTTCATAGTTTTGATGTCTTCACTATTATTCTACAATGTGGAAAATAATAAAAATAAAGAAAAACCCTGGAATGAGTAGATGTGACAACTTTTGACTAATATTTACATAAAATGTACAGTACATGGCTCTGGCCTAGCCTATGTCTATAGCTGCACTCCCATTGGCTACGTTTCTATTACTTTCCATTCAGGTTCGAATGGCATAAGATACACTGTATGTCAAATCAGTGCCTTAGGATGGTGTTGATTGTATGTCAAAACCCTTTTTGGTTCCAAGTAGAACTCTTTTGGAGTTCCATGTAGAACCTTTTACACAAAGGGTTCTACATGGAACCCAAAAGAGTTCTACTTGGAACCAAAAAGGGTTCTACCTGGAACCACAAAGGGTTCTTCAGAGGGTTATCCTATGGGACAGTTGAATAACCCTTTTGGAACCCTTTTTTTTATAAGAGTGTACTTTCATGTACTTCACAAAAGGCTTCTATGTTAAGGTTGCTACAGTATAGGTACACACCAACTGACATCCCAGTTACATTGTCAGCCTTCGGGGAATAACAGGGAAATAACGCCACTTCTTTTGGTCATCTGAAGCACTTTAGTTACTCTACTACGGTGCCATGTCTGTTGGTTTGTGTGAAGCTCAACCATGGTTACAAAACAGCTAAAGTACATTGTCTCACACCTGAATGGAAAGAAAGCCTGAACACCGTGATGCACATTGCAAGCAATATAGAAGTGCAAACTCAATGCATTGAATTGACTGACAGACACCTCTTCATTTCCGGGATCCATTTTTAGTTGGTGCCAACTGTGTGAATCCACCTGCTTGCTTAGGGGACATTACACATCCACTATTGATAAGTGGGGTGATGTCAACCCACTGGACACAGACGTCAATTCCACATCCATTCCACATTGGTTCAGCGTAATTTCATTGACATGGGATGGAAACAACGTTGATTCAACCAGTGTGTGCCCAGTGGGAAGTGTGCAATCCCCATTAGACTAGCCTGTCAAACATGTACCGTCTTTTATGGATGTATGCACTTTCACTCTTCAGTAAGTCCTCATAGATCCTGTGAACGAAGAAAGACCATCAATCAAATAGCAGAGCCCTCCTTTAACGAGGTCACGGTCAGTGTAAACTCAGAGCTGTTATTACTTCAGACCTGTTGTCTTTAAATAGCTGGGCTAACAAATCCAACTACGTGAACTGTGCAATACCACACACACTACCCCAGGACCCTTCAAATTGTGTCTCATTACTGCTATTGAGGAGTTATGTGAGCTATAGTACTTTAACCTCATCGGGCTGGTGATATTACTAGTCTACAGTAACTAGCAGACTGGTTCAGAACTGGAAATGTTCAAGATTCAAGATTGAATACTTCATTGCCATACCAACTGAAGTGGTAGGGAATTTGGCTTAGTGCAGCTCATAAAAACCGGTACAAAAGATTCATATTAATTTGCAGAGCCTATACATACAATAGCGGCAGTACATGGTAATGCATAGTGTATTTTATATTGTAACAGTACATGGTATTGCATACTGTATTTTATAGTTTAACAGTACATGGTATTGCATACTGTATTTTATATTTTAACAGTACATGGTATTGCATACTGTATTTTATATTTTAACAGTACATGGTATTGCATACTGTATTTTATATTTTAACAGTACATGGTATTGCATACTGTATTTTATAGTTTAACAGTACATGGTATTGCATACTGTATTTTATAGTTTAACAGTACATGGTATTGCATACTGTATTTTATATTTTAACAGTACATGGTATTGCATACTGTATTTTATAGTTTAACAGTACATGGTATTGCATACTGTATTTTATATTTTAACAGTACATGGTATTGCATACTGTATTTTATATTTTAACAGTACATGGTATTGCATACTGTATTTTATATTTTAACAGTACATGGTATTGCATACTGTATTTTATATTTTAACAGTACATGGTATTGCATACTGTATTTTATATTTTAACAGTACATGGTATTGCATACTGTATTTTATAGTTTAACAGTACATGGTATTGCATACTGTATTTTATATTTTAACAGTACATGGTATTGCATACTGTATTTTATAGTTTAACAGTACATGGTATTGCATACTGTATTTTATATTTTAACAGTACATGGTATTGCATACTGTATTTTATAGTTTAACAGTACATGGTATTGCATACTGTATTTTATATTTTAACAGTACATGGTATTGCATACTGTATTTTATAGTTTAACAGTACATGGTATTGCATACTGTATTTTATAGTTTAACAGTACATGGTATTGCATACTGTATTTTATAGTTTAACAGTACATGGTATTGCATACTGTATTTTATATTTTAACAGTACATGGTATTGCATACTGTATTTTATATTTTAACAGTACATGGTATTGCATACTGTATTTTATATTTTAACAGTACATGGTATTGCATACTGTATTTTATAGTTTAACAGTACATGGTATTGCATACTGTATTTTATATTTTAACAGTACATGGTATTGCATACTGTATTTTATAGTTTAACAGTACATGGTATTGCATACTGTATTTTATAGTTTAACAGTACATGGTATTGCATACTGTATTTTATATTTTAACAGTACATGGTATTGCATACTGTATTTTATAGTTTAACAGTACATGGTATTGCATACTGTATTTTATAGTTTAACAGTACATGGTATTGCATACTGTATTTTATAGTTTAACAGTACATGGTATTGCATACTGTATTTTATATTTTAACAGTACATGGTATTGCATACTGTATTTTATATTTTAACAGTACATGGTATTGCATACTGTATTTTATATTTTAACAGTACATGGTATTGCATACTGTATTTTATAGTTTAACAGTACATGGTATTGCATACTGTATTTTATATTTTAACAGTACATGGTATTGCATACTGTATTTTATATTTTAACAGTACATGGTATTGCATACTGTATTTTATAGTTTAACAGTACATGGTATTGCATACTGTATTTTATAGTTTAACAGTACATGGTATTGCATACTGTATTTTATATTTTAACAGTACATGGTATTGCATACTGTATTTTATATTTTAACAGTACATTTACCATATTATTGATTGTAATGATAAGAGCCAGATGGACTCTGTGGGGGCTGGATTTGATTACGCCTTGTGGAATAATAACAAAAATGTAAAATACAATTGGACTAGCAAAAACCATAGCTATAAGAGACTGACCTTTATTGGACCCCATTGGGGTCCCCATTCATCATTTTTATGGTATGCCTCTCTTTGACATGCCCATCTCCAGTGAAATATTACATCATATTATAATGAAGGAATCTAACTATTGTGGCTGCATGGTTTTAAGCAAGGAAGTTATGTGCCTTGTCTTCCAACCATCAATTCCTTATAGGCCATTATTGGTGATATGCATTTTTGTTTTTACTGCTAAACACGTGAGACATATTTCAGTTGTAACAACCTTACACAATTGCTCAGGATTAATGAATAATTCATAAGAGTAAAACAAATATATTAGCCTGTTTCCCTCCAATGTGCACAGGGTGCCCTTTGGCCACGGGAGACGCGCCAAATTAATATCCCTCATGTAGGCCTATCATTGCGTCATGTGTCGCTTTGCCACTATCGACTTGGGAAAGTGTCATCAATAGATACGGATGAAGGGAAGTTGTTTCTGTGAATTAAAAATAATCATATCTGTGTTCTGATGTGTATGACCTCACAAACACACTCGTAAATGACTAAAATAACGAATGAATCAATGGAGGAACCAAAATAACTTCCCAATGTTGTAAAACTCCATGGATGACGTTCTATTTTTCCTCACGTGATAGCTAATTGTAACATTAACATTCAAACGAATTTGCACTAGACAGGGTAGGCTCCAAACAGTCATCTGGTTTAGTACGCATGTTCTGCGCACAAAGGCAGTGGCGTGCGTCGCAGTCTCACTGTTTTCATGCTGAGGTAGTCGTAGAAGGGAGCGGAGATACGAAACATTTGCCCATGTGTTACCCAAACGCTCAGTTACACATGCCATCAAATTCTGTTACAAATACTTGTGTGGTGTGGGAGTAGAAAACTCCATACGGTTAAAGAAACGAAATGGTCTGGCGCTCGTGGGGCGCGCGCGGTCTCCCCACTTCAGCACTCTGGACAGCGCTCCACCAACTTGGAGACGGCAAAACTTGTAGGAGTTCAATTCTGGAATGACGACCTTGGAGATAAACGACGGTGCAATCATGGTGGATATTAAGTGTATATTATCTACAGGTGCATGCAAAACGCACGTGGACTTTTTCAAGTGAGACATGGACTTTGCGGAAATTATCTTCACGTTGTTCATTGTTGTGGTCGCAATTGTCTCGTTGTTGTCGAACTTGCTGGTGCTGCTATGTTTTGTCCAGAGCACCGAGATCCGCCGACAGGTACCGGGTATATTCATCATGAACCTGTCTTTTTGCAACATACTCATCACCCTTTTAAACATGCCATCGACATTGGTGGGGATTGTCAGAAACCACCAGCCTTTTGGGGATTGCCTTTGCCATACAGTGAGCTTTCTGGAGACCTTTTTGACTGCGAACACTATGTTGAGTATGGCAGCACTCAGTATAGACCGCTGGATAGCAGTGGTGTTCCCCTTGAGTTACTCCAGTAAAATGCGCTACAAGGACGCAGTGATCATGATGTGCTACTCGTGGCTCCACTCCCTCACGTTTTCCCTCATCGCCCTCCTGTTCTCCTGGGTTGACTATAGCCACATTTACGCCTCGTGCACATTGCATTTGAGCGAGGAGAGCGACAGGATCAAGTTTACAATTTTCACCGTCGTTTTCCACGCCAGTAGTTTCATGCTCTCCCTGCTGATCCTGTGCTTCACATATTTGAAGGTGCTAAAAGTTGCACGCTTCCACTGCAAGAGGATAGACGTTATAACCATGCAGACGCTGTTCTTGCTGGTGGATATTCACCCATCGTACGTATGCTCCTTTACTTAAGAGGTGTGCGATCAATTGCCGTTACAATGTGCAATGTTATCTTTACAGTAAGCTACAGATTCAATCATGGGGAAACATGCTTACTGTAGGTGTTCATTTTTAAAAATTCAAATGTAGAATGTTTCGTCATTTATTCTGCTGGACTAATATCAGTTAATTCCTATTTTCAGTGTGAAACAAAGGTGTCTGGTAGAACAAAAGAGAAGGAAACAGAGAGCCACCAAGAAAATCAGCATTTTCATTGGGTCGTTCATCATCTGTTTTGCTCCCTATGTTATTACGAGGTAAGTGGGTTTCCAGTCAAGGGGAGACAGGCAGCTGAACAAACAGGAGTGTCATTCACCTACCTTAAACACATCATTAAAGGGGTTATTATAGAGGTTATGAGATTAACACATCCCCAGGTGAACACACTTTGATAATACAACTGGGTTTATGAACAGTAAAGGTAAAGGCTATCATCGCAGGGTTTACTCTGTTTAACAACTTTGCCACCCCAGCAAAATAACAGAAACATGATCAGCAAAATTCAGTTGAAAGATGAGGCAGGTCTCATGTAAGGTTGAGCAATGCACAAATTAAGGTTTAATTCAATTTCAACCGATTAGTTTTTGTTGTTGCGCGTTTATGATCTCCATCTGTATCTGATACATCCTTCATTAAACCATAAATTATCTGTCGTCATGTCATTTCACTGGACCACCATGAGACGACAGTTAGCACACAGAGGCATTCATTTCCACCAACACACAGCATGACATAGAGCAGCTGATTCAAATAACCAATTCGTCATGAAGCTTTGATTATTTGAATCAGCTGTGTAGTCATGGAGCAAAAAACGAGTTTGGAAAAGCTTGGCCTAGAGGGAATATAGCATTGTAGTTTACATTTGACATTTTAGTTATTTAGCAGCCTCTCTTATGCAGAGTGACTTACAGGAGCAATTAGGGTTAAGTGCCTTGCTCAAGGGCACATCGACAGATTTTCCCTAGTCAGCTCAGGGATTCAAATCAGCACCCCCCCTCCCCCACACACATATTGCAAGCAAAACAGTTTAGTGGCCTCCCTCTTGATAATGGAGAGAATTTAGTTTAGTTTAGAGTTAATTTTGTGCAATTCTACACATTTTGCCATGGGCTGTAGAGAAAATGTTGCTATTTTAAAGCTAATTTCCTGCAATTCTACACATTTTGCCATGGGGTGGAAATACATGTTTGCAGTTTTAATATGAGACTGACTAACAAAATCAATGGGGGTCCCCCGGCCGGTAATTTGATAACACGTTTAGATAGCTGGCCACTAAAGTAACTTAGCAATCAAACAAATGTTAGCTGACATGGGCTAATTGACTGACTATCAGTGACTGACATAACAAGAGTAAAACTGCTGATGCACAACCAAATTTAGAAATTGCACCTTGTGTATTCTACTATTCTCACTCAACTGCTTCATTGGCATTCCTGCATATACAGTGGGGCAAACAAGTATTTAGTCAGCCACCAATTGTGCAAGTTCTACCACTTAAAAAGATGAGAGAGACCTGTAATTTTCATCATAGGTACACTTCAAATATGACAGACAAAATCAGGGAAAAAAATCCAGAAAATCACATTGTAGGATTTTTTATGAATTTATTTGCAAATTATGGTGGAAAATAAGTATTTGGTCACCTACAAACAAGCAAGATTTCTGGCTCTCACAGACCTATAACTTCTTCTTTAAGAGGCTCCTCTGTCCTCCACTCGTTACCTGTATTAATGGCACCTGTTTGAACTTGTTATCAGTATAAAAGACACCTGTCCACAACCTCAAACAGTCACACTCCAAACTCCACTATGGCTAAGACCAAAGAGCTATCAAAGGACACCAGAAACAAAATTGTAGACCTGCACCAGGCTGGAAAGACTGAATCTGCAATAGATAAGCAGCTTGGTTTGAAGAAATCAATTGTGGGAGCAATTATTAGGAAATGGAAGACATACAAGACCACTGATAATCTCCCTCAATCTGGGGCTCCACGCAAGATCTCACCCCATGAGGTCAAAATTATCACAAGAACGGTGAGCAAAAATCCCAGAACCACACGGGGGACCTAGTGAATGACCTGCAGAGAGCTGGGACCAAAGTAACAAAGCCTACCATCAGTAACACACTACGCCGCCAGGGACTCAAATCCTGCAGTGCTAGACGTGTCCCCCTGCTTAAGCCAGTACATGTCCAGTCCCGTCTGAAATTTGCTAGAGAGCATTTGGATGATCCAGAAGAAGATTGGGAGAATGTCATATGGTCAGATGAAACCAAAAAAGAACTTTTTGGTAAAAACTCAACTCGTCGTGTTTGGAGGACAAGGAATGCTGAGTTGCATCCAAAGAACACCATACCTACTGTGAAGCATGGGGGTGGAAACGTCATGCTTTGGGGCTGTTTTTCTGCAAAGCGACCAGGACGACTGATCCGTGTAAAGGAAAGAATGAATGGGGCCATGTATCATATTTTGAGTGAAAACCTCCTTCCATCAGCAACGATATTGAAGATGAAACGTGGCTGGGTCTTTCAGCATGACAATGATCCCAAACGCACCGCCCGGGCAACGAAGGAGTGGCTTCGTAAGAAGCATTTCAAGGTCCTGGAGTGGCCTAGCCAGTCTCCAGATCTCAACCCCATAGAAAATATTTGGAGGGAATTGAAAGTCCGTGTTGCCCAGCAACAGCCCCAAAACATCACTGCTCTAGAGGAGATCTGCATGGAGGAATGGGCCAAAATACCAGCAACAGTGTGTGAAAACCTTGTGAAGACTTCCAGAAAACATTTGACCTCTGTCATTGCCAACAAAGGGTATATAACAAAGTATTAAGATAAACTTTTGTTATTGACCAAATACTTATTTTCCACCATAATTTTCAAATAAATTCATTTATAATCCTACAATGTGATTTTCTGGATTTTTCCTCTCATTTTGTATGTCATAGTTGAAGTGTACCTATGATGAAAATTACAGGCCTCTCTCATCTTTTTAAGTGGGAGAACTTGCACAATTGGTGGCTGACTAAATACTTTTTTTGCCCCACTGTACCTATGGGCAAGAATATTGTAGCAATGTTCAGTTTATACATATTTATTTTGAAGAAATACGTTCATATATTATTTTTTCCTAACGTATAAGGCTTGTTGCCAAAGCTGTTTTTCTGGCCCATCCGTATATCCTAATTTATTCTATTCTACCTTGTAACCTTAGAGCCTCATGGCATTTCATAGAATACCAACTGAATTATCACCAAACACTCTCAAAAGCAAACAGAACAACTGCCTGCAAGATAAATACCATGCTTTGAATATTGGATAACTTTTTCCCTTTCTAAAAGGCTATTTGCGAACTCTAACTTGACCTCTGCCTTCTCCTCAGGTTGACCGAGTTGCTTCCCTTCGTGGGAATCAACCGCCACTGGGGAATTGTCAGTAAGTGCCTGACATACAGCAAGGCGGCGTCCGACCCCTTTGC
Organism: Oncorhynchus mykiss; assembly: GCF_057628025.1. Lineage (NCBI taxonomy): Eukaryota > Metazoa > Chordata > Actinopteri > Salmoniformes > Salmonidae > Oncorhynchus > Oncorhynchus mykiss. The sequence goes on along the minus strand of NC_143042.1, from coordinate 45,344,845 downwards.
CTACTCCCTCCTGCGTCTACAGTACAAGAAGGTCCTGGTTACCGTTGTCAACCGGTTGCTGCGCCGTGACCTGTACCCCTCATCTGGCCACAACAGCTCTCTGGACACAGAGAACGACTACTCTCTCCAGAGGATCAGTTAATGTCACCATTATGGACATAACAAATATACCACAGACAGACAGACCCAAAATAAAGGTTTCCTCGTGGAAAGAGTGGAGGTGAGAGAGAGAAGGAAGAGAGCAAGATGGGAGAAAAGGGGATTGTAGGAAATAGGAGAGAGCGAGAGAGAGAGAGAGGGAAGTTGTGGGAGGGGAAGAGGTGGATGAGGTGGATAGAAGGAGACAGCAGAAAAACAGGTGGGGTAGACAGCGGAAGAGAGGGCAAGACGGATAGACTGCACAGAGAATGATCGCGTTCAGGGACATTTGCTCCAGACAATACTGGTAAACAAGGGAGTCTGATGATCCATGATTCACTGGCAGAGCCACACACACACACACACACACACACACACACACACACACACACACACACACACACACACACACACACACACACACACACACACACACACACACACACACACACACACACACACACACACACACACACACACACACACACACACACACACACACACACACACCCAGAGCCAGAGCCAGAGCCAGAATCAAATGAATCAATGTTATTGAATCAGCCAGGGGTTCGGTCGATTCATAAAGGGAGGGATCACTCCACAAGAGTCTGAATGCTAGTGGGCTTTTATAACATAATAACCTCTTTATAAAGGAGATGTCATAGCCACATTTACAGACCTTTTGACACCCGTATAGAATATAGGAACGTGCTATTAAGGTTATTAATCTCTCGTGGACAGATGCACGTAACATAAATGGTAGTAGAAGCTGTTGACAGACTGTGGGATGCCATGACTAACGAGGAACTTTGTTCCGGTACGCTGATTTTTCATCACTGACCACTTGGACAAATCACGATTTTGCAGGTGCTCGCATCGTTCGAATTTCGGAAGGGGAGGGGACATTTTGGGCCACAGACTTGCCCGTAACTGGCTGAGAGTTTTCATATAGAGGGGTGGAGACTTTGCTGGTCTCATTAATATATTTTATAACACGTCTCCCCCAGAACTTAATGGAGGACCTGGCACATTTCGCAAGATGTCCTTTCTGGGTGTCCGAGGTTATGTCCTGTCAACTGGACAGAGTGGAAGATGGGAAAGCTTTGCTAGCGGCTGACCAGTAGCCATTCGGGCACTGGTGCAATTTCAAGGGGCACCAATTCATTTCTTGAAGTTAAAATGTGAACTTTTCAATGAATGGTACTTGCTGTGGCAAATGCTGCCAACTAGATAGCCATGTTATGTAGCCTATGGACTGTGTTTTAGACTACTACTGCAGTTGCTCACAATTTCACATCAATCACTGGATATTGATGCACTTTGTATTTCTCTCAGAGCTACTAGTTATAACAGCCAAAGGCAAATGCCATCATGTTTACTATGGTAGCGTGTTGTAACTGAATGTACTGCAGGTATTAAGGTAATTTTGACTGAAATGGATTTGTACTATTGTGTATATTGTAATACTTTATTCTGCCAGGTGATTGCTGGAAATGTTTATATGGATATTTATAAATACCGGATGTTATCTTTATCAAACTATTTTGCACTGTATGAGAAACCATAATATGTATTTGTTTAAATGCTCTTCAAATAAAATAGACGTTCTATAGCAGAATAATGTTATGTTATGTTCAAGTAAGTGCTTTAAAACACGTTATTGTGTTCATGCCAGAATTCAATATATTACTGTTTGGCTTTTCAATAGTTGCTTTATCAGAACCTGATTCTTTTTTTAGATGCACCAAGCACACGTGTGTTTCGTTATGCAGGCCCATGCCACTTGCTGTACTTTGGCAGTGTGTGAGTAAAGCTGTTGGTGAAAAATGTGCAATAAAGCTGTCAAATAACAAGCATCCTTTGATATATTTATGGCCATATGACAAGACATGTAGAAACATATCTAATATCTAATGCCAATCTGGGCATTTCATGTTGACAGATTCATCAGCAACTGTTTTGCAGGTGCCAGAGGCTGTTCAATATTTGTGCCACCACACCTCAAATAATCCAATAGGAATGTCAAGCAGTAGGATATGTAGGGGAGAGTGGGGTAAATTGGGCCATTTATTTGTATTTTTTTTACATTCAGCATCACTCCTTCAAGGGCGATGTAGTGTTCTAACAAAGATATATATACACACAGTGGGGAGAACAAGTATTTGATACACTGCCGATTTTGCAGGTTTTCCAACTTACAAAGCATGTAGAGGTCTGTAATTTTGATCACAGGTACACTTCAACTTTGAGAGACAGAATCTAAAACAAAAATACTGAAAATCACATTGTATGATGTTTAAGTAATTAATTTGCATTTTATTGAATGACATAAGTATTTGATACATCAGAAAAGCAGAACTTAATATTCGGTACAGAAACCTTTGTTTGTAATTACAGAGATCATACGTTTCCTGTAGTTCTTGACCAGGTTTGCACACACTGCACCAGGGATTTTGGCCCACTCCTCCATACAGACCTTCTCCAGATCCTTCAGGTTTCGGAGCTGTCGCTGGGCAATACGAACTTTCAGCTCCCTCCAAAGATTTTCTATTGGGTCCAGGTCTGGAGACTGGCTAGGCCACTCCAGGACCTTGAGATGCTTCTTACGGAGCCACTCCTTAGTTGCCCTGGCTGTGTGTTTCGGGTCGTTGTCATGCTGGAAGACCCAGCCACGACCCATCTTCCTCCTTCCCAATGAGGGAAGGAGGTTGTTGGCCAAGATCTCGCGATATATGGCCCCATCCATCCTCCCCTCAATACGGTGCAGTCGTCCTGTCCCCTTTGCAGAAAAGCATCCCCAAAGAATGATTTTTCCACCTCCATGCTTCACGGTTGGGATGGTGTTCTTGGGGTTGTACTCATGGGTAAGTTGAGCACGGGACAGGGTAAGTTGAGTAGCGGGACAGGGTAAGTTGAGCAGCGGGACAGGGTAAGTTGAGCAGCGGGACAGGGGAGGGTTAAGCAGCGGGACAGGGTGGGTAAGTTGAGCAGCGGGACAGGGTAAGTTGAGCAGCGGGACAGGGTAAGTTGAGCAGCGGGACAGGGTAAGATGAGCAGCGGGACAGGGTAAGTTAGGCACGGGACAGGGTAAGTTGAGCAGCAGGACAGGGTAAGTTGAGCAGCGGGACAGGGTAAGTTGAGCAGCGGGACAGGGTAAGTTGAGCAGCGGGACAGGGTAAGTTGAGCAGCGGGAAAGGGTAAGTGAAGCAGGCTACACATTTCTTAAAATCATGTCTATCAGAATCGCTTTTTGTCTTTGACCACTAAAACAAAACCGGTTTATATTGTTCCAACTGTTCCTTTTTATTAATTGTTTTGTAATTTTACCCCATTTTTCTCATGATATCCAGTTACAATATTGTCTCATCGCTGCAACTCCAACGGGCTCGGGAGAGGTGAAGGTAGAGTCATGCGTCCCCCGAAACATGACCCACAAAGCTGCGCTGCTTCTTAACACCTGCTCGTTTAACCCGGAAGCCAGCTGCACTAATGTGTCGGAGGAAACACCGTTCAAATGATGACCAAAGTCAGGTTGCAGGCGCCCGGCCCGCCACAAGGAGTGCCTAGAGCGTGATGAGCCAAGTACAGCCTGCTGGCCAAACTCTCCTTTAACACGGACGACGCTGGGCCAATTGTGCACCATCCTATGGGACTCCCAGTCACGACCTGTTGTGACACAGCCTGGGAGCAAACGCCAGGCTGTATTGACACCGCCGCACTGCGATGCAGTGGCTTAGAACGGTGCGCCACTCGGGAGGCCCCTAACTGTTCCTTTTTAAACCTCTGAAATATATATATTTTAACATTAGCTCGACATCAAATTACTTCACCAATCAGTTCGAACAGAGCAGCTTGCTATGGAGTGGGCAAGCTATTGTTTACATGCGAGATGCGACTGAAATTTTGAAGGTGGGGAGAGAGTGGATGGAGTTGGCTTGGCCCACATAATTATACCTACGGATGAGTGGCTTCTACGGAGGAACTTCGAATATCTTTGAACTTCCAAGAGTTGGCTTATTGTTGGACCAGAGCTAGCTAGCTAACAAGCTTGTGTGTGTAGCGCAGCACCAGAATGAAAAACACGTCTTACCTTTTTGTTGTTAACAAATTCCATGTGAAATGTGATAACTACAGTATCCATAACTAACATTGAAACAGTTCATCCATTCTTCTCTAATTAAAAATCTATCCCTAATTTCTGAATCATGCTTGTAACGTCAATAGGCTACATTAGCCTAAGCTTCTGAGGGGAGGGGCAGGTTGCATACACACATACTGGCAAAGATTTTCAGCTGGCAGGCAGACACTGGAATAAGTTTAAGTGACTGTGAGGGCTTTGCATAGGTGCCTTGGGGGACTTTTTGTGGGACTGAAAAAAATGCCCTGAATGCAAAATAACATTATTAACCGGTTCCCATGCTTTTAAAATAATGGTGCTGTTCCAGAACAATATAGATCACTTTTATTCCCAGTTCTGATTCTGTTCCTCCAAAAAAAAACATTTGTTTTTTCTCCCTGAACCGGCTCCAACCCCTGATTAGCCCACACAGCTACAAGGATGAACTTTCATTCTAGGTTTAGGACCTCATATTAAAGCTCAAAGAGACCCCAACTTATGTATGCAATCTAAAAATAATTTACTTTGGTTTAAATACAAGCACCATGAAACCTATAACACAATAAATTCATTTGACTTGGTGAAAATCTGTTCTTTGGACCTAACTTTTTCCATGTGGTTTCTTTCTTCACAGACTTCACAGACTAAATATTTGATCAAATTATACATTTTGTGTATGTTTTCCATTGAAACAAGTTGGCTCTATTTACCACTTTGGTCCAATTTACCACACTCTCACATATCCTGACATTCTTCAAAGCATATTGCTGATTGGATGAAAGGGATCAAATGACTGTCTTGAGTAAGGACTAAAGGACTGGGCAAATGGGCCGAGAAAACAATAGGTCGGTTCTATTCGAAATCATTGGGAAGTTCCTACCCCATTGAAGGGGGTTATGTAAGGGTTAAGGTGAGGGTTATGGTTATGGTTAGGGTAAGGGTTAAGGTTAGGGGTCACCCCAATGATCCCGGATAGCACTGACGGAAAGAAATAGTGGCCTATTATTTTACAGTTAATGTCCACTGTTCACATTATCCAATACATACATTTTAGAGGTAAGCAATTATAAGGTTAACTTTGAATAAAAAAGTGTTGGAAATGGTTGAGCAAGACGGTTTAGAGTATAGGAATTGTTAACAGGTGTATTTCAGAAAGTTTACTTGCGCAAAGTTTACTTGCGCAAATGATTCCACCTCCACCCAGCCATTTCCGTCTGAAACATTTTCCTTTGTAATTTGATAGTCGACCGTAATTCGTGTAATAAACTCACTTTTTAGGGAAGTCCAAAAAGTTCTCGTGCAATTAAGCACAGTAGCCTTGAGGTGCCACATCACAAAATATGGAATTTATACGGAGGAAAATGAAGACTATTGTTTTTCTGAATGCACTGGCGACAGTTGTTTGGTGTGCCCCTTCGCTCTGCGACCCTGAAGACGAATTTCTAGGTAAAGTAGGCCAACTCTTTGTTGTTTATGATAATGCACATGGTGTGTTTTATGCATCGGAAGGAAGTGATGGTGTTAGGGCTAGTTCTGAAATAAAAGTGCATGGTTCAGAAATATTTCATTATATCTCAGACAAGACATGCAAACTGTGATGCTTTTATTCACAATGTTTATTCACAAGCCAACCGTAACAACAATAAAAAAAAATAACCTCGTGTCACAAATTAGTGCGAAATAAAGTGCTTATTTTTCTTCAGAGAATTATTATAGAACTGTGGGCTATAACGATTGAGGTAGATATTCATCACTGGTGAGAGGTGACCTGATCCAAAGAATGACAATTCTCAGCATTAATACGTTTTTACTGAAATATAGACATTTGGGAGGAGAGATCGTGAAGCAAGATGAGAGGGTTAATAAAAAGCAGATTTTATAGTGTCACAATAACGCTGGTGATAAATGCGATTCTGCCATCTAGTGTTAAATGCATGACAGCAACTAACAATAGATGTGTCTTTCAGGGATCTTTTGCAAAGAACCAGAACCAGAACAACGTATGTACATTTTATTTTCTTCAATAAATCCTTCAACTCATGTAAATGTGATGTTTGTAAAGCCTTGGTGACAACATATGCTAAGGTTATTATGACTTTAGTACCGACTCTTGACTATTCTAAACCAATTGAAAGCATCCTAGCAGGTTGTGTGCATTGCATCACAGTTAGATAGCTTAGAACTTACTGTTCATACAGAAAGAAGGCCTAAAGGACTGTACATTTATGCAATTTTATCAAACCACAGGTTGAACAACCTATCACACTTTTGAAGATGAAGTTTTACTAAGTGATTAGGCTAAATGGGATATTATGGCCTTAAGGCCTCTCCGAGCTATCAAGTGTATTTTTGGATGATAAATGGCTGTATGAAATATTCACATTTTAATCTCCACTGATAATAGAAATATTTGAACTTGATCATTTTCAGCACTGCAGAGAGGTAGCTAACTAGCTATATGAGACAATAAAGATGTTTTAGTCCAAGGGGTGGATTCTTCATGCATATCCATATGACTTCTTAATATCAGGTTATGCTCATTTTCCATGCCAAGGATATGAGTAATGAGCCTTATTGTGTACTGAGCATCTTAGCTAGGTTTCTTTAACAAATTAACTTCGATCAAATGTAAAAGTACAAGAGAAAGAACAACCTGGCCAATACCCCTAAACATACTGATTTACAAGGGAGAGAACATATGGTCTGAAAGCAGCATCTTACAAGCAGGTTAACACTACGCCTACCTGAACATGTTTTATAACAAACTTATTGTTCTATAAAAATGTTGCCACCCACCTTACAAAAGCACCCAAAGGTCTCACCGATGTTAATTGCAAAGATTTCATGAAATTATGAGACAATAAATGGTATTATAACACATTACATAATGATTAACCTATTGATATAACAGTATGTATTCTATACTTTGATGATTCAACACGGTAAGCCACATTCAGATCAGTCACTCACCATTATAATACTGCATTTGTCCTGCTCCTCGGTTGGCTCTTTCCTCTACTCAGCCAAGTGCATGGACATCATGATGAACTATTGCGACGACATGTCCTATACCCACACCGTGTTCCCCAACATCCTTGGCCACAGGACTCGCGAGGAGGCCGAGCTGGGCCCCGAGTACCTACTCGTCAGTGTGGTCCACAACTTGCTCAATGGAGAATGCACCCCGGACATCCGCATGCTAGGCTGTTCAGTGCTGGTGCCTCGCTGCGAGAAGGAGAAGGTTTGATGCTAACAAAGGATAATGTAATAATACAAATAAATCCAAGAAAATTGCACTCTATATATATGTTCCCAACAATTTAATGGGTAAATCTAATAACCAACATTTTGGTAATGCAGCGCCTTCTTCAGTAAAAAAAATAATAAAATATCCCACTTTCAATAATTGAATGATGTTTTTCTTTTATAATGTAAGGTGCTGAAGCCGTGCAGGAGTACGTGCGAGGCTGTGAGGAAGAACTGTTACCACGCCTTCGAGGGCATCGAGATGGCCTGGCCATACTTCCTGGACTGTGACCGCTTCTTTGTCAGTGACCAGGAGGGCTGTTACGACCCACTGGAGGGCTTACGAGGTAACGGCCACAGTTTAACTGGTGTGTCATAAAAATGACTATCAATATATGATAGTGACAACAGTATGACACTAACTGTGCAGTATGATGTTGACTCAAATAATATTTTCATGCATAAAACAATCCCCTGAGCAAAATGTAAAACTAGAGAGAACCATGTGTGTCAATATTATTACAAGATTATGTCATTATAAAGAAAAATAACACCCAAACCCCTTTTAATAACAGAAGCATATTGAGTGGGAACTGAGAATGCAGTTTCTATCCAGATTAATGACAGTCAACTGGTTGCCACATTGCTCCTTGCGGCACACCTCAAGAATGTACTTAAACTATTTATAGGTCAATTCAAATTCCTTTTTACATTAACATTCACCGTTTTTTGATGGTTGTATTATGCCACAATCCTCTCAACACATGTTTTAAATGACCCTTTATTTAACTAGGCAAGTCAGTTAATAACAAATTCTTATTTACAATGACGTTAACATATCTGCCATTAATATCTTGCCTCCTACAAGATATATGTGTTTTAACAAGTCTATGAGTTCACACTGATAGGTGACAGAACTGTAGTATATGTTCACCAGAGCAGTGATCAGTCTAACACGAGTTCAGTACAGTTTGTTTCTCCCTGTTCACCAGAGCAGTGATCAGTCTAACGTGAGTTCAGTACAGTTTGTTTCTCCCTGTTCACCAGATCAGTGATCAGTCTAACGTGAGTTCAGTACAGTTTGTTTCTCCCTGTTCACCAGAGCAGTGATCAGTCTAACGTGAGTTCAGTACAGTTTGTTTCTCCCTGTTTACCAGAGCAGTGATCAGTCTAACGTGAGTTCAGTACAGTTTGTTTCTCCCTGAAGCTGCAAACAACCAACCATTCCAGCTGTGTGATTGCTCTGAGTGTTCATGAGTCCTCTCTTCCTGTGTACTCTCTCTCTCTTTCTGTTTATCTCTGCAGCTGCTCTATGCCACCATAAACAAGTCCTACAGGAGCCTATACTGACACAATAACAGTTAATGTAGCCATTTTGCTGAAATAAATCATAGATATGCATATTACATATATGATATGGGTGTAGATATTCACACAGATGGTGGTACCACATTTTGCACAACAGGTTTTAGTGTAGTATGAAATCTGTTTCCAAAAATATCTTTGATTCTAACTGAAATACAAGATGTCTGGCAAGCCTTGTAAGCTATGTAATTAATTCCATGCTGATATTTATTTTGAACAGATGTCTCTGGTCTTATGTTTCAACTTCATTCAGTTTCTTACATTTTAGGTCTTGCACATTTCCCTAAAAGAGCACATTTATACAGGGGAGACGGGGGCCTTTTCCACTTTATGTAGTTTCTCTGTCTCCTGACATTTTACAGGGCTCTACTCGACATGAGATGAAAGACTAAGGCCTCATTTAGTAATGAGGTATCTCGATATACACCCGATGAGTCGGTTTATTGACGCATGGTTACGCTTTCGATGTTAACTTTTCTAGGACACTGAGTCAAAAGTCACACTTGCTAGTTAATACAAAGTGTCATGAACTGGCTTGGAACGCTATTGACCTCTATATCTTTGGTTACACTTCATAATAACTTCCACAAATAAGACATTACACTTAACTGTGCTTATAAATGCTTTTCAAATCATGATCATACACTGTCACCATCTCTTGTTTATCCTAGCGATACAGGAAGAACGTAATACCCCTGAGAAGCCTCATACTGTCATCCAGTTTAGCTATCAGTCTAACGCCCAGATGAACAGCATCCTGAAGAAGACTGCAGCACGATGCCCCGAAATCGCCATGACCTACAGCATTGGCCGCAGTGTGGAGGGCAAAGACCTGCTAGTGATAGAGTTCTCAAACAACCCTGGAGTACATGAATTGCGTAAGTACTAATGGTCCTCGGTGCACTACAGTGTGAGTCCTGGGAATGCTATTTCTTAAACGCCGTCATATGTCTCTCAATGCTATTCAATTAGGGGCTGATTCCGACTTAGGAATTTACGCCATTCCTACGCACTTCAGTATTTGGTATTCAGATTTACCTTATTCAGCCGCGTAATGCACCATGCAGGTGCTACCTTGCACGCTCTGAAAACATTTAATTAAACTGCTGAAAACACAGATTTATAAATACTTATTTAGGTTTAGGAAAGTATTTATGAATCATGAATTGGTTTGGAGAGCCTTTACGCACAAAAGAAAGCAGTGGTTTGATTCGTTCTGAAAATGGCCACTTTCAGTTCAACCCATGGTAATGTGGAAACATTAGCGTACATAAAATTATAATAGGGAGAATAGTGTACGATAGTAGACTATACCCTCTGTTGGTTGAACTAACCATGGAACTGTGTACTGACACGGCCAAGTATTGCGGCATGCGTCGGGTTCAAACTGTTACGGCTTGGTCTGCACTCCGCTCCATAACAATTTAATTTGCTTACATGTCATTTTTTGTATATTATCGACTGTTACTAATGATTCTTAGCAACAACCATACGGACATGACCGAGGAAGCAAAGGGAAATGATACAATGAAATTAAATGGAATTATAATGTAGGCTAAAATAACTGGGAACTAACAGTAAATTGGCAGTTGAATATGTGTTGTTATTAGGCCTACTGATGGTCGATACTGATAGTGGCTAATTATTAACATGATAGAAATAGGAGACAGAGAAAGCCGGAGTAGGCTATAATTAAGACATTCGGGATTGCCCATCCCTGCAAGTTAAAAGACTACAATTTAAACTCTGCATAATGGCACAGCATTTCATCAACTTTACTGTGGTAAAGTTGATATGTTGATATGCTTCATTTTGCTGCCATATGACTAGTTTAACATTTATCTCCAGCGATTATAAGGTAAAGTAGACCTAAAACAAGTGTCAATTAGCCTATGTTTACAATTCCCTTATCCAAACGGATTACTCATTTACCTAGCTCTTATCAAGTTGTAAATTACAGTGCCTGGAGAATGGTGTTATTTAAATCAAAAATATTCAATAGATGCTTCTTCCACTTGAAACAGGTGGGTTCGCTGGACTTTATTCATGGTTTCCTCACACGTAAAGATAGTGGAATTATTCATTTTTTGTGTTTATTTTATCAGTTAAATTGACTGAGAACACATTTTAATTTACAGCAACAACATGGGGAATAGTTACAGGGGAGAGGAATGAACCAATAGGAAGCTGGGGATGATTAGGTGACCATGATGGTATGAGGGCCAGATTGGGAATTTAGCCAGGACACCAGGGTTAACACCCCTACTCTTACGATGTGTCATGGGATCTTTAGTGACCACAGAGAGTCAGGACACCCGTTTAATGTCCCATCTGAAAGACAGCACCCTACACAGGGAAATGTCCTCAATTACTGCCCTGGGGCATTGGGATCTTTTTCTAGACCAGACAAAAGAGTGCCTCCTACTGGCCCACCAACACCACTTCCAGCAGCATCTGGTCTCCCATCCAGGGACCAATCAGGACCAACGCTGCTTAGTTTCAGAAGGAAACCAGCAGTGGGATGAAGGGTCAGAATATGGCGTTTCTGTACACACCTCCGCCACACCGTCAATTATTCGAGCTCCACCCCAAACAAATAGCGGGTGAATACCATGCTATTCTAATGCTTAAGTTCAAGGTCAGAATGCACAGAGAGAAAAGTGCATCAAAAGGGGATTATGTTCCATTCCCGCACACTTAACACGGGTCAGAATCGGGCCCTTAATTATTATCTTGCCTATGTCCACAGTTCAACCAGGGACAATGTAACTTTTCTAAATGTTACACATGACTGTAAGCTGCTGTCTTGGTTAAGTCTCCATGGAAAGCAGATCATTCATCTCAAGGGACTCTTTGGTTGAATACATTTAAAAGAAGTCAATATCCGGTCACCTTATATCAACAGTTGAACCAGAGATGAAGTACATAGGAAACATGCATGGGAACGAGGTGCTGGGTCGTCAGCTGTTGATCTACCTGGCCCAGTACCTGTGTTCAGAGTACCTGCTGGGGAACCGGCGCATCCAGACCCTGATCAACACCACGCGTATCCACATCCTGCCCTCCATGAACCCAGATGGGTACGAGCTAGCTGCCGCCGAGGTCCAGGACACCATCGACCCTGAGAACGAGGAGGTAGGTTGAATCAACGTTGTTTGGCACGTCATTTTAATATTTTGTTGTTTTATCACTGTGTAAAACGAATTGCATTTGCCAGAAAGGTATTAATGTACCGTATGTAATCAGTTTCCCAGCTTTTAAAAAAATTCAACAACAGGCCTCAATATTTGGTTTAAACTAAAGCTGATTTCATATTACTTGACAGCGAAGATCCTACAGTCTGCTTTGACATGTCTGCTTTGACTCACATACCAACCTGACTACCACTGTATGAACCCAACAGGCTCAGAACTACAACAGCTGGACCCTGGGTCGAGGCAACGCCCAGAACATTGACCTGAACAGGAACTTCCCTGACCTGACCACGATCGTTTACAGCCGGCGCAGACACAGACGTTTCCGTAGCAACCACATCCCAATCCCAGACGCTTACTGGTTTGGTAAGGTACAGTATGAATTCCTAGCCATCCATGCTTGCATTTCGTGTGGGATTTTATACTTGCGGATAATAATACATGCATCAAATATTGTACAATGATGACTGCTTTCAATGTCATTTGGATTTACATTGACATTTGTTTTAACCCTTTATTTAACTAGGCAAGTCAGTTAAGAACAAATTATTATTTACAATGACGGTCTACCAAAAGGCAAAAGGCCTCCTGCGGGGACGGGGGCTGGGTTAAAAAAATGAAAAAGGAAAATATAGGACAAAACACACATCACAACGAGAGACAACACAACATAAAGAGAGACAACAACATAGCATGGCAGCAACACATGAAAACACAGCATGGCAGCAACACATGAAAACACAGCATGGTAGCAACACAACATGACAACAACATGGTAGCAACACAACATGGCAGCAGCACAACATGGTAGCAGCACAAAACATGCTACAAACATTCTTGGGCACAGACACAGCACAAAGGGCAAGGTACAGACAACAATACATCACGCAAAGCAGCTACAACGGTCAGTAAGAGTTTCCATGATTGAGTCTTTGACTGAAGAGATTGAGATAAAACTGTCCAGTTTGAGTATTTGTTGCAGCTCGTTCCAGTCACTAGCTGCAGCGAACTGAAATGAGGAGCGACCCAGGGATATGTGTGCTTTGGGGACCTTTAACAGAATGTGACTGGCAGAACAGGTGTTGTATGTGTAGGATGAGGGCTGCAGTAGATATCTCAGATAAGGGGGAGTGAGGCCTAAGAGGGTTTTATAAATAAGCATCAACCAGTGGGTATTGCGATGGGTATACAGAGATGATCAGTTTACAGAGGAGTATAGAGTGCAGTGATGTGTCCTATAAGCAGCATTGGTGGCAAATCTGATGGCCGAATGGTGAAGAACATCTAGCCGCTCGAGAGCACCCTTACCTGCCGATCTATAAATTATGTCTCTGTAATCTAGCACGGGTAGGATGGTCATCTGAATCAGCGTTAGTTTGGCAGCTGGGGTGAAAGAGGAGCGATTACGATAGAGGAAGCCAAGTCTAGATTTAACTTTAGCCTGCAGCTTTGATATGTGCTGAGAGAAGGACAGTGTACCGTCTAGCCATACTCCCAAGTACTTGTATGAAGTGACTACCTCAATCTCTGTTTCATTTATCTTCAATGTTAAATATCAAAGTTTGAATTGAGTTTTGATTACCAATCATCAAGTTTTAATTGAGAAGTTGACGATTGGTAATTGTTGTTAACCGCACCTGATTGTACCCTGTTATGCCATCATTTCCAAAACCCTGTGTTTTATTGATGTGCCCAATAAAACTGTTGACTGTAATTGATATGCTTGTCTTTATGTGTGTCATAATGCAGGTAGCTCCAGAGACATACGCAGTCATGAAGTGGATCAGATCCTTTCCCTTTGTGCTCTCAGCTAACTTCCACGGAGGGGAGTTGTTGGTGTCCTACCCGTACGACCTGTCCAAACACCCACTAGAGCAGAAGATGTTCTCCCCCACGCCAGATGAACAGGTAAGCGGGACTGACAGCAACATGTACAGTCAATAGGACAACAGCACTCTCCAAAATGGATTGCACTCTATGATCTGAAGTGTGTCTGTTGCAGAGAGAAGGCCCATTGATTGTTCATGCTTTACATATGTAAAGATGAATTGTATTTTTATTTCCTCGACAGAAGAAAGAAGAAAATGTATCTCAGCTGCTACCAAATCAAACTAATGTAACATATCACATTTAAAGGTAAACAAAACTACCCATTGTATTTTTTATGAATACGACAAAGATAATATTGTATTTTTGGCTACAGGTATTCAAGCAGATAGCGAGAACATATGCAGATGCCCACGCCACCATGTCAGAAGGAAACTCTGGAAGGTGTGAGAACTTTGGCAGCATCGGCCAGGACGGCATCATAAATGGAGCATGGTGGTACAGCTTTGCAGGTGGTAAGTTTAAAATAATTTAAAAAACGGTCCAATTAAAAACAGTCCAGGACTGTTGAAGTGACGATATAGCGAGCGGGTGGCTGGTGGCACCTTCATTTGGGAGGAAGGACTCATATTAACGGCTGTAATAGAATGTTATCGATCCATTCATTCCATCACAGCTATCATTATCAAATCAAAGTTTCCTGGTCACGTACACAGTTTAGCAGGTCTTACAGCGGTGCAGCGAAATGCTGATGTCACTAGCTCCCACCTATGCGGTCAAATGTCAAACAGCTAGAATGTAAAGTAAAGCAAGAAATCAAGAATGGCGGGAAACAACTGTTCTTATGAACCTTCCTCCTGTGATTGAAATAGCTGATGCAGGCTTAATGAACATAATAGGCAAGTTATATTATGAACTATGATCGCCACCTGGTGGCGCTTTTAGTTATTGTCACTAGTTGAATAATGAAGATGGTGGTTTGTAGTTTCTATCACTTGTACGTTGTTCTTCCTGTCATGTGATCAGGTATGCAGGACTTCAACTACCTCCACACTAACTGTTTTGAGGTGACGGTGGAGTTGGGCTGTGATAAGTTCCCAGCTGAGGAGGAGTTATACACTGGCTGGAAGGACAACAAAGAGGCTCTGCTCACATTCATGGAGTCGGTGAGAGACTTTAAAGCCAGCATTTAATTCCAAAACATCACTCCCTTTCACAAATCTGAGACAAGTTCTCCACTAACCCTGCGTCTCAATGTTTACCAGGTCCACCGTGGAATAAAGGGAATAGTAAAGGATGAGGACGGGAATGGAATCAAAGGGGCAAGGATATCTGTCAGAGGAATAAGGCATGACATCACCACAGGTAAAGTCAGCCTCTTCGATTGGTCATTTTTACTAGAAAATGTCAGTATGATTCTGGGTGGTAAGCATTTGAAAAAAAAAACGTCCTCACACTCTCTCTAGCTGAAAACGGAGACTACTGGCGCTTGCTAACCGCCGGCATCCACATCCTGACTGCGTCTGCACCAGGCTACACCAGAGCCATGAAAAAGATCCACCTCCCGGCACGCATGCAGAAAGCAGGCCGGGTGGACTTTGTCCTGCAGAAGGCTGTGGTGGAGCCTGACATGGAGGAGGACTATAGAATCCCGTCCATGGGGACCTATGAGCACTTCGACCCCTACAACCAGTTTGAGCGCTACACCATTAGCGAGCAGAACCAAAACGGAGAGGAGGGGCAGGAGAAACCGTGGTGGTGGAGCTACTTTAGCCATGCCCATGGCTCCACCCCCACCTGGCTTCTCAGAAACTAGCTCCTCCCCTGAATATACATAGAATCCTCTATGGCTCCCACTATAGCCTCCTTTCTCAACTCTGGTCCCCGATTACCATCAAGGGTTGCACATACCTTCTACAGGTCAATACTAGCACACCTAATTCAATGAATCAAGGGCTTGATGATTAGTTCAATCACTTGTGCTTATATAAGGGTGGAACAAAAATGTGCAACCCCGGGGGTACTCCAGGACACTGCCCTACATGATCAAAGACGGGTTACTATTTAAGTTGAATATGATTTACATAATGCTATCATACAAGTGTCACATTTTAGCATTACCATTATTATCCATTGCTGCAAACCTGTCGTAACTGAAGTAAAATATAAAATAGCTAGTTGTTCATGATAGCAATATGTAATCTTAATAAGTCATAGTTCATGTAAATTGTTTTCTCCTAAAACTAGCCTCCATTTTACAAGCTTTTGCCTTGCTTCACTTTATGACCATAATGCAACACAGGAAGGTTGAAAAGCTTCGACGATTTGTCTCTCCACCCGCACATATCTGTACTTGTTTACAATAAAACATTATTAAAGAACATTAATTTGTTACTATTACTGCTGTTTATGGAGCCCCACCCTACTGAAACTTTGTTAAAGGGAAGCGTTATTAATGAGTGTGGTGCTTTCTAGTTCAATTTGAGCTCACTTGCGGAGTTCCACTTTACTTCATGATAATACGGTAAAGTATCTTCTTCTCAGATGGTGACCGTTATACTTTACAATACTTGTCCCTGCAATGTATTCACATGGTAGTAAATGGGAAACCCGTGTGACCGTCGTCTCTTCAAAATATGTAATGAAACAGATTGGCCAAAAGATGGCATCCTAATTCCATTTGTTTTCGCCCATGTTACATTTTCAACTGAACTGCCTTTCCAAGAAAGGCAACCTTTCCAGCCAACCAATACTGTATTCCAAACTGTATCCCAAACTGTCCCACATGGCAACGTATAGCATCTGTTAAAGAACCAGAGGCACGGTCAGTCTCTTATACCAGTCAACCAACCATGCTTTAAGAACCGGAATGTGTGTCATTTCACATAGCGCTCTGCATCACTTTCTCTAGTGGCTCTAAATATCGTCAGTGTTTGTCTCACATGTTACCTAGATATGAATTGATCTGAAAAAAATGTCAGTCCTATCATGTAATTTGTTTAGCCACGTGTTAACTTCTGAATATCATTCTGCCTACCCCTTTACAGTGCGCATGTGCCTTGAAAAAAAAAGAGTAGGATATTTGTTGTAAACGGTAGGATGCAGTATAGTCTTGCAATACGGGATCATCAAGGAGTGGCTATGCGTTCAAGGAGTGACGACGCGCTAGCGGAGTGGAACTGACCTTCCACGGAGTTGCATTATTTTCCAGAGAACGCACAGAGCCCGGGGTTGATTATCCCTTTTATACCATGGCTTGGAATATCTTACATTATTTAATACCATGGACACCATTCCACAGTATGCAGCTAGCGATGAGAATAAATGTTTTCTTCAATCTTCCCTCCAAACATTTGAGATGATGTTCAGTTATGATATTTAGTAAACGGAGGTCGAATCTGATTTGTGTTTGTGTATATTTCCAGATGCCAGCACTCCTGACATATCTACAGTTGAGCTGTTGCTGCTAGGCTGTTGTCACTTGACCCAATCTGACCAAACACCATCTCCTAGGATCACAACCCAAGGCCAACTTATTACTTATTGAGCTGCTATAATAATAATAATTTATAGGCATTTCAATAATGCATAACTATACATTCTGTGTCTGTGAAAGGGATTCTTCACACAAATAATTAAATTACTTTAGTGTTTCTTTACATTGAAAGTAAAAGACAAGGAGAGATTGCGACCCACACTTAGCCATACATGGCCTCCCACAAACCCTAATGCATTTGTGACCAAATATGTTTGAGTGAATGAATCCCATATATATCATGTCGTTATTTGCATGCACAAATCATACATTGCATAGTAAAATGAATACATTTGTATCAATAATATTGTAATTTAGGCGAACTCTCTCTTGCTCCAGAAATGTTGTGCATTTCATTTATGAAATTCAGTCTGTTATAAATAAATAAATACACATTGTTAAAGTAATCTACATAGTGGTATGGTACTGTAAATTAGAACATCATTTATTTGTTTTTGTTTAAAGAGATACTTAAGGATTTTGGCAATGAAGTCCTTTATCTACTTCCCCAGAGCCAGATGAACTCAGGCATACCATTTATATGTCACTGTGGGAGGTTTAAAGTATCCCTTTAAGTCTGGGGTATAAACAGGATGATCAACTCCACTCTGTGCAGTTCTATGGAAATATACCAATTCCCAGCTTATGCCTCAGGATCCGTATCACCCCCTGAATCATGGTATATTTCCATAGAACTGCACAAAGCGTCCTTGATGATCCCTTACATAACACAAGAAAATATAGCATCAATTCCATGTAATTATGCACTGTGAACACCAGTGGCGGTCGGTGCCGTTTAAGATGAAGGTGGAGGATTTTTTTAATGAGGGTTGGCCTTATTTCTATTACAGCACGTTGGATGACTGTCATTCATATTCCATTTACCCAGTTCAACATAACATCGATAGGTTTAGGCTACGACCAGTGGTGGAAAAAGTACCCAATTGTCATACTTGAGTAAAAGTAAAGATACCTTAATAGAAAATGACTCAAGTAAAAGTGAAAGTCACCCAGTAAAATACTACTTGAGTAAAACTCTAAAAGTATTTGGTTTTAAATATACTTAAGTATCAAAAGAAAATGTAATTGCTCAAATATATTTAAGTGTTAAAAGTAAAAGTAGAAATCCTTTTCAAATTCATTTTTTTAAGCAAACCAGATGGCACAATTTTCATAAAAAGAAAAAAAAAATGACACATAGCCTGGGGCACATTCCCACACTCAGACGTGATTTAGAATCAAAACATGTGTTTAATAAGTCCGCCTGATCAGGGGCAGTAGGGATGACCAGGGATGTTCTCTTGATAAGTGTGTGAATTAGACAATTGTCCTGTCCTGCTAAGCATTCAAAATGTAACGAGTACTTTTGGGTGTCAGGGAAAATGTATGGAGTAAAAAGTACTTTTAGAATGAAGGAATGAAGTGTAGTAAAAGTAGTCAAAAATATAAATTGCATAGTACAGATACCCCCAAAAGCTCCTTAAGTAGTACTTTCAAGTATTTTTACTTAGTACTTTACACCACTGGTTACTATATGATCTCAAATTTCCCTAAACCCATCATGAGGTTTCTACAACCTAGCCTATGAATGAAAGTTTGCAATGTACATGTACACAGGTCAAAATAAAGATTTGAGGTGAGTTTTGAGAGTTTCTATTGGACAAATTACGTTATGTTTTTTCCCGTTTCATTCTGTTTGCTTCAGTTTAAGAAACGTTTTTCAACAGAATTGTCGGAATGAATACATCCCTGATCACACACAAATGCTTCACTTTCATAGCCAAATACAAACAGCTTGTTGTATTCCTTCTCTCATCTATGTGCTCTCCTCCTCTCACATTTTCCCTTCGCTTGTGGAATTCAATGCACAACACATCAGCTGTCTGTGATGAGGCAAAAAAAACTTTCCAAGCCAAACATTCAAATCATAACCGCTACACACAGCTTACATTGTTGTCACCATATTAGCTAAATTAATGTTGTTGTCAACTTAGCTAATAGAACTAACACGTTAGTAAACCCTCTACAATCTTGCAGTACAGTGTAAGCAGTTTAGCAGTTACACCGACGGGCCCCGGTGGCAATAAAGTAGTCAAACCAAAAGCTTATCTTGACTTGGACGAGTTTCAGTTTTGGATAGTCATAGCCAGCTGACTAACATAGCATCTCTTTATTTGGCCTGGGTGTTTGAATAGGTAGGGTAAACTAGCTAGCTGCATTTGCTAGCTAAGAAAGTGAAAAGAAATGACAAAATATATCTATTTATCTCTCTCACTCTTGCTCCATTTTTGAATAAATAAATGTGTTCAAACCTTTTCAGCTATTGTCTTTCTCTCTCTTTGAGTCAGCTACTCACCACATGTTATGAAGAGCACTGCTAGCTAGCTGTAACTTATGCTTTCAGTATTGGATTCATTCTCTGATCCTTTGATTGGGTGGACAACATGTCAGTTCATGTTGCAAGAGCTCTGACAGGTTGGAGGATGTTTATTATTACTGTGTAAGTCTTTGGAAGTGGGTGATAATCATGAGCCTCAAAGGTTTGTATTGAAGTCAATGTACCCAGAGGAGGACAGAACAGGGGCGGAGCCAGAGGGGTGTCCGGACACCCCTGACATCTGATTGGCCATCCCGGGTGCCACCCCAAAATTTAATTCGCTACTGGCAGTTTGATGCTGATTGAAAGAAGCATTTATTTTGACCTTCGGCGGCGCATTTTTCAAATCGAGGAAGAGAGAATATTAAAGTTGGTTGTGAGATACAGAAGAATAAGAAGAACATACAGAAGAAGAGAGAATATTTCCACAGCTCCACAAGCTCTTTTCACGATTGGCAAAAGCATCATATTTGAAGTAAGTTTTAAGGTTTAGCATCAGGTTTAGGTTTCCTGAACAACTTTGATGAAAGTTGAGTCGCTGTATAAGTTAATGTTAGACCTTTGGCTCCATTAGCAGGCAGTTAATCAGATAAGAGAGATCGGTTCCCAATTTAACCTAACATTATGTTTACATCTGTGCTAGTAATACACTCATATACAGTTCAGTGTTGTAAGTTACAGTATATTAATGTTTAGTTAATGTGGGGTAACTAGTAGGCTACAGCTGTCTATAGGCTACAGCTGTCAGTGTTCAGCAAGTTAACATTCAGCAATTTGAAATCCATTAACTCAGTTAGATTTCCGTACTTGAACTCAAAAGAAACAATTGTCAATCTGTTAACGTTACTCAAAAGATTCCCACATTTTGCAGATAGCCTGTTTGTTATCGTAAAGGTGTAAGAAATTATAGCTTGATAAATTACTTACTGCAGAGTAGGGCTAGACATGGTCTAACTAGTAACTTAGGCTGGTAGTTGATATTAAGATACAGTCATGACCATGGGGATTTGTAATTAAGATTTAGATTGGACTAAAATGTGGGTAATTGGATGCTTAGATGTAACCATAGAAAGTCTTATTATTTTTTGCATAGGGTCAATTAAACATGAAAAGAAAGGGTGAGATATTAGACTTCTGTTCCAAAAGGACCCAATGGTAGGCCAGGCCTATCCTTTAAACTACACATTTTAGATAGCAGCTGTTAGTATCTAATCTAGTGGATCCCTTAATTATACATTTCCATAGAGATATGACACATTATTTAACGTGTATTTCAGACATTTCAAGATCCAGAGAACAAATACAGCTGGATTTGAAAACAATTCCCAGAACACTGCATGATACTAGGAAAAGGGCTTTCAACAGCTCCTGGTATAAGGACAATTCATGGCTTGAATATTCTGTAAGTCAAGATTTGACTTACTGTTTCACCTGTAGGCATTTTGTCTGTCCAATACACCTGAATCTGCCTTCACATCACAGTCAGGTTTTTTTAACTGGAAAAAGGCGCTGTTTAAAGATTCTGGATTTAAGCTCCATTCGAAGGCAGAGCATCATATCAATGCTATGTATGCTTGGAATCAGCATAAAAGGGCTATTGACAAGCAACTTATCAATGATAGATGTCATAAATGAGGACCGGAAAAAGAAAGTGGAGGAAAGCTGTACTTACATTAAAGAAATTGCAGATGTACTCCTATTAACTGCCACTCAAAATATAGCGCAGAGAGGTCATCGAGAGTCTGATGACTCACAACAAGGGCCATTTTTTTTTTACAAATAGCAAAGCATAGAGATATAGATATAGCATAGAGAAAAGGATGAATACATGTGGCAATGCTAAGTACACAAGCCACCAAATCTAGAATGAAGTTCTTGAGGGCTTTGCTGAGATGGTACAAAGTGAAATAATACGTTTTTAGTGTAATTGCAGATGAAACAAAAGATTGAAAGAAAAAAGAACAAATGTCTTTAGTTGTGAGGTACTGTTACAACGGGGCCATCCATGAAAGCTTTTTACACTTTCAGTCAGCCGAAATCTTAGATGCAGCAGGTCTCACAAAAATGATAATTGATTGCCTTGAAAAACATGGTCTGGACTACAGAAATAATCTTGTGGGGCAAGGCTATGACGATGCATCAGTCATGAGCGGAAACCATTTGTGTGTTTGCACGGATTAAAAACAGTGCAAGATGAACATTTTATGTGCACTGTAATGAGCATTGTTTGAATTTGGTTCTTGTCGATGCTGTAAAATCTTTTTTTGCTCTCCTGCAGAAGCTTTACAACTATGTATCTGGCTCGTACGTTCATCTCAAGTGGCTTGCAGTTCAGAAAGAGCTGTATCCACAGCAGTAGCCCAGAACTACAGAGACTTGCGGATGTAAGGTGGGCATGCAGGTACAGTTGAAGTCGGAAGTTTACATACACTTAGGTTGTAGTCATTAAAACCCGTTTTTCAACCACTCCACAAATGTATTGTTAACAAACTATAGTTTTGGCAAGTCAGTTAGGACATCTACTTTGTGCATGACACAAGTAATTTTTCCAACAATTGTTTACTGACAGATTATTTCACTTATAATGTACTGTATCACAATTCCAGTGGGTCAGAAGTTTACATACACTAAGTTGACAGTGCCTTTAACAGCTTGGAAAATTCCAGAAAATGATGCCATGGCTTTAGAAGCTTCTGATAGGCTAATTGACATCATTTGAGTCACGTGGAGGTGTACCTGTGGATGTATTTCAAGGCCTACCTTCAAACTCAGTGCCTCTTTGCTTGACATCATGGGAAAAATCAAAAGAAATCAGCCAAGACTTCAGAAAAAGATTTGTAGACCTCCACAAGTCAGGTTCATCCTTGGGAGCAATTTCCAAACGTCTGAAGGTACCACGTTCATCTGTATAAACAATAATACGCAAGTATAAACACCATGGGACCACACTGCCGTCATACCGCTCAGGAGGTGACACGTTTTCTCTCCTAGAGATGAACGCACTTTGGTGCGAAAAGTGCAAATCAATCCCAGAACAACAGCAAAGGACCTTGTGAAGATGCTGGAAGAAACAGGTACAAAGTATCTATATGCACAGTAAAACTAGTCCTATATTGACAGCAAGGCCGCTCAGCATGGAAGAAGCCACTGCTCCAAAACCACCATAGAAAAGCCAGACTACGGTTTGCAACTGCACATGGGGACAAAGATCGTACTTTTTGGAGAAATGTTCTCTGGCCTGATGAAACAAAAATAGAACTGTTTGGCCATAATGACCATCATTATGTTTGGAGGAAAAAGGGGGAGGCTTGCAAGTTGAAGAACACCATCCCAGCCGTGAAGCACGGGGGTGGCAGCATCATGTTGTGGGGGTG
Source organism: Oncorhynchus mykiss (assembly GCF_057628025.1). Taxonomy (NCBI): domain Eukaryota; kingdom Metazoa; phylum Chordata; class Actinopteri; order Salmoniformes; family Salmonidae; genus Oncorhynchus; species Oncorhynchus mykiss. The sequence goes on along the minus strand of NC_143042.1, from coordinate 45,321,672 downwards.
CTTTGCTGCAGGAGGGACTGGTGCACTTCACAAAATAGATGGCATCATGAGGATGGAAAATTATGTGGATATTTTGAAGCCACATCTGAAGACATCAGTCAAGAAGTTAATGCTTGGTTGCAAATGGGTCTTCCAAATAGACAATGACCCCAAGCATACTTCCAAAGTTGTGGCAAAATGGCTTAAGGCCAACAAAGTCAAGGAATTGGAGTGACCATCACAAAGCCCTGACCTCAAAACTATAGACAATATATGGGCAGAACTGAAAAAGCGTGTGCGAGCAAGGAGGCCTACAAACCTGACTCAGTTACACCAGCTCTGTCAGGAGGAATGGGCCAAAATTCACCCAATTTATTGTGGGAAGCTTGTGGAAGGCTATCCAAAACGTTTGACCCAAGTTAAACCATTTAAAGGCAATGCTACACTCAATTAGTATTTGGTATGTAAACTTCTGACCCACTGGGAATGTGATAACAGAAATAAAAGCTGAAGTAAATCATTATCTCCACTATTATTCTGACATTTCACATTCATAAAATAAAGTGGTGATCATAACTGACCTAAGACAGGGAATTTTTACTCGTATTAAATGTCAGGAATTGTAAAAAACTGAGTTGAAATGTATTCGGCATGCCATAATCTGAGGGACAGGCTTCCACAGGATATCACACTTGAAAATAATGGCGAAAGATCAGTGGAGGTAAGGGGCCTTCTTTCTCAGATATATTTACAGAAACCCAGCCTAAAACCCCAAACAGCAAGCAATGCAGGTGTAGAAGCACGGTGGCTAGGAAAAACTCCCTAGAAAGGCCAAAACCTAGGAAGAAACCTAGAGAGGAACCAGGCTATGTTGGGTGGCCAGTCCTCTTCTGGCTGTGCCGGGTGGAGATTATAACAGAACATGGCCAAGATGTTCAAATGTTCATAAATGACCAGCATGGTCGAATAATAGTAAGGCAGAACAGTTGAAACTGGAGCAGCAGCACGGTCAGGTGGACTGGGGACAGCAAGGAGTCATCATATCAGGTATTCCTGGGGCATGGTCCTAGGGCTCAGGTCCTCCGAGAGAGAGAAAGAAAGAGAGAAGGAGAGAATTAGAGAACGCACACTTAGATTCACACAGGACACCGAATAGGACAGGAGAAGTACTCCAGATATAACAAACTGACCCTAGCCCCCCAACACATAAAGTACTGCAGCATAAATACTGGAGGCTGAGGCTGTACTAGCTAGTACACTGACATTCTAAAATGATAAATCCAAAGGGTATCATGTCACACAGATTTAATTTGGTCTTGATTAGGCCAATTCCAAAACGTTTCTTTGCCATTAGTTAACATAATGTATATGAGCATAAATATGACACTGTAAGTTCGTAAAATTTATGTTTTTTTTTTTACTTTTCAAGTCAATTTCTGCTTGATACCTGGTGTATCAAATTGCAGTGTGTTTTTTTTGTAAATTAACTTTTTTTGTAAATTAACTCTGCAATTTATGCAACACACAAATGCAATCTTATCTCCTTGGTGCTTGAGCTTTATTTTCTGAAACTATTTTGGATGTTCAACATAGACCCAGATGATATATTCACGAAAACAGAGTAACCCAAGTCTCTCCAGTATGTCTGTGTGTGTGTGTGTGTGTGTGTAAGAAATTGAGCTGCAGTTCCGATTTAGAGACACTGACTATTCATAGTATGTTAAAGAATTCTATTGAAGTAACTCTTTTGGACCACACTATCTGCCACATTGAAGAACTCTGGGTTCAGTGAATTATCACTTCTACCTCTAATCAGAAATCATAGGATTCATTCATGCTCCTTAGATGCCAGGTTAGGGTTACACACACATTTTTTGTCATGGTCTATGGACCCCCTGAAGTAGCCTTGGCAACTCCCTGGCCACCCCATGTATAAAACTCTAGTTCTGCCACTGGGACAGAAGCTAGCTGTCCTCTGACTACACCATGGTGCTACCCTACAGAGTGCTGTTGAGGCTACTGTAGACCTTAAATGCAAAACTGCATTTTAATCAATTATTTGTTGACGTGAATATATTTTGTATAGTTTTATCTAAAAAGGATAACCTTTTTAATGTTTCACTGTGTATTTATGAAATTCACTGAGGATGGTCCTCCCCTTCCTCCTCTGAGGAGCCTCCACTGGTGGACACAGTAGACACAGAAGCACTGCAGGCAGATTTACTTTTACTGTCGGCCTACACTGGCATTGATGGGCTGGTCCTGTCCGTCTGACTGAACTGATGCTCAAGACGAACTGAACAGTGTGCACTGTTCAAACTGCAATCTCAAGGGCATGATGTCAGCCAAGGCCTTCCTTTCCTCTCTAACTAAGAGAGAGGGAGTTATGGGAAGGTCACATGCCTCCTAGTGGGTCTGAGGACAATACTGTATGGGACCTGCCCTCCCCCAGCAACCCATGTGAGGTGGGGTCCTGGTTCACCAATTACTTAGGAAGGCTTGAGAAAGTTGCGTGGAGCTGCCCTATACTGCCATGTTATATTAGCATCAGGCTGCTTAGGCCGGTAGAGGCTATTGCAAAGTAATGCTTTGGTGCAGTTCAGTGAATCTGCTGCTTTTATTCCCAAAGCAGTTGTCTCTCCCCAAGCCATGTCTACATTAGGATTAATTATAAACACAACTGTCTAGATAGTTAGAGCTTTCAGGAAAACTATGACATATTTCACTATTGGTATTTAGATTCAATGCGAGGATCAAATCAAATCAAATGTATTTATATATCAGCTGATGTAAAAAGTGCTCTCAAAGTGCTGTACAGAAACCCAGCCTAAAACCCCAAACAGCAAGCAATGCAGGTGTAGAAGCACGGTGGCTTGGAAAAACTCCCTAGAAAGGCCAAAACCTAGGAAGAAACCTAGAGAGGAACCAGGCTGAGGGGTGGCCAGTCCCAGGATCACATTGATAAATAGAGTACTGTCGACCTACTAGGGATGTAAAAACAAAATAATCATTTATGGTACAATCAGGTCATGTTTATAATAAGTTGTGACTTCATGTTTTCTAATTTTGGTGTGCAGAGGCTATGCCCTAACACTTTCTTGTTTATAAGAATGTGATGAACTCAGTAAAAACAAACAAACAGTCTCCATATACAGTGCCTTGCGAAAGTATTCGGCCCCCTTGAACTTTGCGACCTTTTGCCACATTTCAGACTTCAAACATAAAGATATAAAACTGTATTTGTTTGTAAAGAATCAACAACAAGTGGGACACAATCATGAAGTGAAACGACATTTATTGGATATTTCAAACTTTTTTAACAAATCAAAAACTGAAAAATTGGGCGTGCAAAATTATTCAGCCCCTTTACTTTCAATGCAGCAAACTCTCTCCAGAAGTTCAGTGAGGATCTCTGAATGATCCAATGTTGACCTAAATGACTAATGATGATAAATACAATCCACCTGTGTGTAATCAAGTCTCCGTATAAATGCACCTGCACTGTGATAGTCTCAGAGGTCCGTTAAAAGCGCAGAGAGCATCATGAAGAACAAGGAACACACCAGGCAGGTCCGAGATACTGTTGTGAAGAAGTTTAAAGCCGGATTTGGATACAAAAAGATTTCCCAAGCTTTAAACATCCCAAGGAGCACTGTGCAAGCGATAATATTGAAATGGAAGGAGTATCAGACCACTGCAAATCTACCAAGACCTGGCCGTCCCTCTAAACTTTCAGCTCATACAAGGAGAACACTGATCAGAGATGCAGCCAAGAGGCCCATGATCACTCTGGATGAACTGCAGAGATCTACAGCTGAGGTGGGAGACTCTGTCCATAGGACAACAATCAGTCGTATATTGCACAAATCTGGCCTTTATGGAAGAGTGGCAAGAAGAAAGCCATTTCTTAAAGATATCCATAAAAAGTGTAGTTTAAAGTTTGCCACAAGCCACCTGGGAGACACACCAAACATGTGGAAGAAGGTGCTCTGGTCAGATGAAACCAAAATTGAACTTTTTGGCAACAATGCAAAACGTTATGTTTGGCGTAAAAGCAACACAGCTGAACACACCATCCCCACTGTCAAACATGGTGGTGGCAGCATCATGGTTTGGGCCTGCTTTTCTTCAGCAGGGACAGGGAAGATGGTTAAAATTGATGGGAAGATGGATGGAACTAAATACAGGACCATTCTGGAAGAAAACCTGATGGAGTCTGCAAAAGACCTGAGACTGGGACGGAGATTTGTCTTCCAACAAGACAATGATGCAAAACATAAAGCAAAATCTACAATGGAATGGTTCAAAAATAAACATATCCAGGTGTTAGAATGGCCAAGTCAAAGTCCAGACCTGAATCCAATCGAGAATCTGTGGAAAGAACTGAAAACTGCTGTTCACAAATGCTCTCCATCCAACCTCACTGAGCTCGAGCTGTTTTGCAAAGAGGAATGGGGAAAAATTTCAGTCTCTCGATGTGCAAAACTGATAGAGACATACCCCAAGCGACTTACAGCTGTAATCGCAGCAAAAGGTGGCGCTACAAAGTATTAACTTAAGGGGGCTGAATAATTTTGCACGCCCAATTTTTCAGTTTTTGATTTGTTAAAAAAGTTTGAAATATCCAATAAATGTCGTTCCACTTCATGATTGTGTTCCACTTGTTGTTGATTCGTCACAAAAAAATACAGTTTTATATCTTTATGTTTGAAGCCTGAAATGTGGCAAAAGGTCGCAAATTTCAAGGGGGCCGAATACTTTCGCAAGGCACTGTATTATAATGCCCTTTTAGTGTAAGAGCTGTTTGAAAAGACCGCCCACATTTTCAGCCTGTTTTGGTCGGATGGAGTTTTGTAGCGTCCAAACGGGTTGGCTTACAAACTAATATGACCCCCCTATGGAAAGAGGAGACCAATAACAAAGAGAGCTCCAAACCTCTCTGCCAATAACAGCTAGATTTGAGTTTTCCCCTCCCCACTTGCATGGCTCTTTGTTAAGAAGCCATTTGTTTCTTTTTGAACATTTTAAGTCATAACAATCACAGTAAGATACGTAATTGGTACCCAGAAATGATTAGATATTGAGATAAAAACAGCTGCATTGGACATTTAAATCTGTGGTGGGGATGTGCCTTTCATTTCCAGTCCACCATTTCACTCAACCCCCCCATCCTATTCACATTCAGAGGCACCACCAGTCTGGGTTTGGTGGAAAGTGGAGCTGTGAGTCGCTCCTCTCAAACTCTCCCTGCGGCCTCATTGTACTTCACGCGGTACCGCTGAAGCCCTGCGATTGTGGCTAGATTAACTTTTTATGAGCTTCGCAAGGGCGATTCACTGTGCTCAGCCAAACTAATATAATTGCAAAAACAGCATTTGATTTCCTAATAATGGCTCAGTGTCACGTCCAATTCAGTCTGCTTGTTCAGCGGCAGCAATTACTGAATCGTACATGTGCAGACAACTCCTCCAGCGGGCGATAATAAGCCACTTTCTTTGTTAAAGACCTTGAACAAACTTGGGCAAAACATGTGAAGCAGAGATAATGCGCCAAGTCGAGCGTGAGCTCATACAAAACCAGCAGATCGTTCGTTGTCGAAAACTCCTCAACTATAACAAAAGCTGGTCCAACTGGGTTAAGGTGATTCCACTTTAATAGTGTTGGGATCCCTGACCACAATGGAAATATAACAAGAGGAAATGCTGCTGCTCGTTTGTGAAAGTCACTTCCTTGAGAAACTAAAGAGGGCGCCTACAGCTTGATTGACCACCAGTGGTTTATGAACCGGGGTGGTTTATGGAGGGTGGGTTTCTATTGGTTTATTTGGTGTTCCCTCCAGAAGCGTGACGGCCGGAGGTCACTGTGCAGAAAGGCCTGTCCATACGTGACCCTGAGACTAATGCGACCCCCTTTTGAATGATCACTGAGATCCATCCACCATGTTTGTTGACATTCGGGTCTTTATTCCGTTTGTTTTGATTTGTCTTTGAAACGCTCTGCTACTTCTTCCTTGTTCCTGATCAAAGACAAAGGCGAGGCCCTCCAATGAGTGGGCCCTCATTTTTTTCCCCCAAGCCCGAACCTGACCTTAGTACCCCCCTCGTCTTGGCAGAGGAGCCTCTTAAAAAGTGTGAAAGATTAACATTAACACTGACAATGACATGTTAACCCTGTTCAGGTTTACCTACTTATTTCAATTGGTAACACACTCAAACCCTCTGAAAGGAGAGGTATAATTTGAATGAATGATTCATTTAGCCATATTGTACTCTGTTTATACACAGCAGGCCTATGGGTTAGGTGGATTCAGAATACACTTTTTACAATTTCATACCTTTCTTAATGTGAAATACATTTTCAAGACAAGTCCCCATTGTCTGCCCAAGCCGCATAAAACTACAGAGAACCTTAGCGGTAGAATTTGGTTTCAAAAAAGTTTTTCACAGGAAATAGAATACTGCTGGAATGTGTGAGGAGTTACATGTAGTAAAGTCTTTGACTGATGACAAACACACAGCATCAAACTACCTCTCTGTAACATAGACATTCTATTATTCTCATGTGAGATCCCCCCTTGAGAGGGATACTATAAAACCCAGAGGAAAATTACCACAGTCTTCCTCCATCTGACAATAGCTGTATGCTGTACTATACGTCCAGACATTTTACCAAATACCTGAGAGGGCACTCAGTTCACAGAACCCAGACGGCAGCAAGGCGGAGCAGTCTATCCCAACAGAAGGCCTGAGGGACCTTAGGCACGACCACTTCAGATCAGTTTGCAACAAGAGAAACATCCTAACACTGACTTGAGTCTATAATACTTTGCTGTTGTAGAGTAGTGTATAGCTAGCTTCATTGAGGCTAACTGGAAGAATGTATTTATTCCTTATAAAAGACTAAATGAATGGTTCGTAAATGTGACATGTGATGTTGCATAACTATTGCTAGCAATTCAAAGTAACTTTATGTTAAGCATTTGTAAAGCATTTATAAGTGAACTCTATAATCATTGGTGAATCATTTTGTCTAGGAAGATGCAATGAATGAGCCCACTGAGCAAGTATAGTATCTCATTGTTTAAAATAACAGACGCTTTGAAATCTATTTACATGCATCCACAGTCCAACCCAATTCACCAAGGTTGAATAGATCCATGCCTCGAAGCCAATGAAGTTCAAACAATAAAAATGGACTCTGAAGGTCGTGGAAACATTAGGGCACTGGGGAAGATAGTAATTAATGCAAATGCGGAAGGTAAAAAGTAAATCATTGGATCATATGCTTGAGAGAAATTAAATTTACAATTAGTCAAGTAAACATAGCAGGAGATGAATTCTAGAGTCCAATGTGTCTCTATCCTTGGTGTGTGTGTGTGCGCGCTGTGTATATATATAATACATGAGCATGTTAAAGGATTATACGATACACCCCTAAAAAAATTGTATTACAATACACAGCCATTTTGGTACGGTAAATAAGCTGAATTCCTTATTAATAGAACTACGATGTGGGTTATGGTGTTTTGCAATAGAGTCCTATATACATTAAACACTTTTGGTCAATAGGGAGTGCTTTTTGCCTCTGCATGAATGTACTTGTGCATTAAATATTCAATTCAATTGGATCCGGCCCTGAGGCCAATGGTGTTCCAGCCCTTTTTGATCACAGAAGTTCTCACGCACTTACATAGCACATTATCCTTCCACATACATGCTTGTGAACATTATGCTTGCTTTTGAATACAGTACATTTGTATTTCTTTAGGCTATGCATTGTACTGAACACTCAAGAGTGTGCACTTTTCCCACAGAGCAATAATGAATAAATGCTGACTGTATAAAACACCTAGAAAGTAGATGATTAGCCTTTATTGGTAGTGTCAATGTGCAAAATATAAAGTGATTACTTACCTTATCTTATTACGTTTTTTGTCAGACATGTATTACATTTTACAAGCGGTTTTATTGATTCCAGGCAGACATTCGGTCACTTTTCACTAGAGCCACTTTGGTGACCTCTTGTTGTGGTGGACTTGGCATCAGACGGAGTCCTGTGATGCACTGAGATCGGAGATCATGTGTCAACAGTCTGTCTGACAAAGATTTACAGTGTCTGCTAAAACTGGATCCTCTTTTTGGGGAATGCCAGTGCCTGCAGTATTTATATTTTGGCTTTTCTACATCAGGTTGTATTCATAATTGTTGGAGAACGCAGAATATTCTGGCATGTCACCAACAGTGTTCTATTACAGCCCCCATTCATGTTCAGTTTCTTGCTTTGGCTTTAGGGTTTAGCGTTCTCAATATCTTGACATGTGTAAAAGCTTTAAGATCGTGATGATATCAGTCTTGTCTCTTTCTTCACTGGCTTTAAATAAATCAGTGCCAGACAATAATGTGCTTTGTTTTTTTTAACATAATGACAACATTCTGCTATGGAATGACTGGAATGAATCTGAAATGACTTTGGATCTAATCCAGTGTCTTAGAGATTGAACGATTGGGAATGGATATGTGGTGTAGACATACTTGTTATTTTGGGAAAAAGGCATATACTATTCACCTGGCAAGCTTCCTAAAATGCCTTGCAACAAATTACAAGTAAATTGTCATAAACTGACATGAGCTATGATAAGGATTATGACAGGTGTCATGTCATCTATAATAGAGTCGACTAGGTGAGAAATCTGTCGATGTGCCCTAACACTAATTGCTCCTGTAAGGCGCTCTGGATAAGAGTGTCTGGTAAATTACTAAAATGTAAATAATACATAGTCGGCTCACTGATTCACAGTTGATGTCAAATGTTAGTGTTCATGCATTTGATTGGCCTGAATGTTCCCGAGGCAGCCCGTAGCTGTGACTGTGTCATGACTGAACAGACGGTGCAGAGGTTTGCCTGTCTGAATAAGCCACAGGGGCTAAAGCAAGAGCTGCCATATGTGTCCTCCCAACATCAAATGCATCACGTACTGTACAGCACTTCATCCTCTGAACTCAGCCCCTCAGCGCATAGGCCTGTGTACATTTAGTCTCTTTGCAGAATGACACGTTGAAATCTGTGGAGGATGATTTCTCAGTGACCTCTGGTTTTCAGAGCGAATAACTAAATAGGCATGGGAGGGACTGTGCTAATACACTGAAGCTCATACAGACAACTGCTTTCTCGTTGTGGGGGGGGGGGGGGGGGG